>NC_082688.1:62506503-62806503 GCF_949987515.2 Delphinus delphis
CAAACTGACTTATGCATAACTGGTAGCATTCAAAGTAACTAATAATTTCCTTTTCCAAAGAATTTAGAATTCCAAATCTCTGACTTTTCATTTTCTAAGGATGCCTTTTCTGATTTGCTGTATCATACATAAACGCTTCGTATATCTTTTACTTGAATGGAAATGAGGCTCAGGAATACTTGTAAATAACTAGGAGAGTGAGGGTTATAAGCTAGTCTGAATTAAACAAACCTGTTAACCATTTCAGATAAAAATAATAAGTACATAAAAAGAATAACCAAAAAAACTAAGGGAGGGATCTCCCTGGTGGCGCAGTGGTTAGGAATCTGCCTGCCAATGCAGGGGACACGACTTTCAGCCCTGGGCCAGGAAGATCCCACATGCCTTGGAGCAACTAGGCCCGTGCACCACAACTAATGAGCCTGTGCTCTAGAGTCCGCGAGTCACAACTACTGAGCCCACGTGCCACAACTACTGAAGCCCGTGCACCTAGAGCCCGTGCTCCGGAACGAGAGGAGCCACCACAATGAGAAGCCCGTGCACCGCAACGAAGAGTAGCCCACGCTCGCTGCAACTAGAAAAATCCCGCGCACAGCAACGAAGACCCAACACAGCCAAAAATAAATAAATAAATGAAAATTTTTTAAATGCTTAAGAAAAAACCTACGGGAAATTTTACAACATCTATTATCTTATCTATACTCAAAAACATTGAAACTATGTTCAATATTTCCTCTTGGCCAGGGGTCTGGGAGGAAAGGTGTATGTGGAAAATAAGAAACTTACCCAGGCTAGAATTGCCTTTTGCTATCGTAATAGTCCTCTCGAAAGATTCTTTGGATATAGTTTGGAGCATGACACACTCAGCAGCAGAGGCCAGGGACCCCTGTTGAATTAAGAACTTGGAGCCCTGTCAGAAAATAAAAATAAGTCATGTGGAAAGGAAAACTAGACTTTGGAGCGTGATTTCAACATCACCCATGTTCTCTAACTGGTTGTGCTTTATTCAGCAAGAACCTACAAACAAAACAAGTTCATAGGTTGTCTTCTGAAAATCTCAGTATCAGGAAAGCGCTGGCTCCAGATGAGCCAGAATAATGTAACCCCTCACTGTCCCCAACCTCATCATCATACACAAACCATCTCTTGAGAATGTCACCTTTCCAGCTGAATCACTCAGCACAGGAGAACTCAGTTCTGCACTTGATATAACTTCATTTGGTCGGTGAGGTTCAGTCCACATTCTTGTGTTGTCACATCCGTATTGCTGTTCAATAGCATTGGCAGGTGTATAATCATTTATGGTAAAGCCAGAAGCAGTCCCCATGCTCAAGTCCACTGAAGGCGGACTCTCGTCCCGTCTTTGCAGGAGATTCTGGGCATATAGCTCCTCCAAGGACATATGCAAGTCAAGTACTGGATCTGAGGAATTTTCAGTAACATCCTGATTAAAGAACAAAAAATAAAAATTATGGCCAGAACTGCATCAATGCATTTCGTAAGATCTTAATGAACAACTATTTAGTGAAAAACAAACACAACATAATTTTTAATTACTCAAGAAGTATCAGCAAACATACATTCTTTGCTTAGTTGATAGTCCAAACACGTTTATTTTTATAAATGATTCTGAATACATTTCCTGCAAATCATACATCTCATACTGAGTCATATTAGTACAATATATTAGTACTTAAGATCATTAAGACGTAATATTCTGTTCTACTAATAAAATTACTCAGAGTTCAATACATATAGGAAAAGTAAATATATATTTCTAAATCTCATTTAGAAAGTATCTCATATCCAATCTGTCTGAAAGTTTCTATTCATTATAAAATTCAAAGATAAACAGTATGACATTAATTGATTTCAATTTATAAGAACCTCCAAGAAAAACGCTGTTTGGATAGGGATTTGTAGGTATTTATGTAGTTGAAAAGGAAGTCATACAATTCATACTTTTATAGGGAAATTTTTCTCAAATATTATGCAAGTTGTAGCAGAAGGAATAGTACTAAGAAATGGTGTCATAAGATGTAGGTTCTAATCCAAACTCTCTTATTAACAATCTATATATTACAGAACCTCTCTTGGCTTTATGTTACATAATTTCTAAAATTCCCTGAAACTCTAAAATTCTACAGATCTACATAAATACATGTATCTACTTACAACCCATATACTGCATCACTTATGTGCTTTGGACAAGCAGTGCTCCTCCATGAACTGCTGTTGAATAAGTGTATTAATTGTTCCTTCAATCCTTTTACTGACATTTTTAAAGTATAAAATTAGGGTATGAATACATTATCCTCAAAAAAGATTCAGGCCATACAGAGGTATATTATGTATGCATACAGGGTATAGTATGCAAGTCTTCCCTTATGGCTCATTCATCCAGTCCTTTCCTCAGTAGAAATAAGGGGCTGGCATCTGTTGGGTGTTTATTCATCAAATTTTTTATGTATCTGTCTAACACATATGTACAAGCACAGATGCACACATTCACATGCACATATACATGTTCATTTTAAAAATCTAAACTAAACTATATACTAAGTAGTACATTTCTACTTGCTTTTCTGAAGTATCTTTAATATCTTAACATGAGAGATTTCCTTGTCAGTAAATATGTTGTCATTGACATATTCTGAATATAAAGTCATTGTGATATATACTGTTAAGTATTTTCCAAGCTTGTTTGTCTCTTGTCTTTTTTTTAAAATAAGTTTATTTATCTATTTATGTTTGGCTGCGTTGGGTCTTTGTTGCTGCGCATGGGCTTTTTTATAGTTGCAGTGAGCAGGGGCTACTCTTTGTTGCGATGCACAGGCTTCTCATTGCGGTGGCATCTCTCGTTGCGGAGCACAGGCTCTAGGTGCGCAGGCTTCAGTAGTTGTGGTACGTGGGCTCAGTAGCTGTGGCTCGTGGGCTCTAGAGCGCAGGCTCAGTATCTGTGGCGCGCAGGCTTAGTTGCCCTGCTCCATGTGGGATCTTCCCAGACCAGGGCTCGAACTTGTGTCCCCTGCACTGGCAGGTGGATTCCTAACCACTGCGCCACCAGGGAGATCCTTGTCACCTGTCTTTTAAGTTTGTATATGTTATATACCTATACATGCTGAAATTAAATTCTTTATGTGATTAAGAATTGTTCATGTAATTTTTTATGAAATTCTTTATGTAATCAAATTTGTCAATTTTTTTATGCTTCTGGGTTTTATATATTGCTTAATAATTCCTTCCTCTGCACAGAGTAAATGAAATGCTTTATAGTATTTTTCTCCAATTTTATAAATGGTTAGTTGGCAGATTCAGTATTAACCCATCTAGAATTTATTTCAGGGTGTGGTGTGAGATATGGGTCTCTTTTTTTTTTTTCTAAGGTGGTAATCAATGGCTCCAACACAGTTTATTACATTCCTCTTGTTCAATCAAGTTTTCGTCTCTCTGGAAATATCAAATATTCCTCGTATAAAGCACTGAGGCAAGTAGGAATATCATATAAGCAAATACCATCTTTAAAATCCTCAGGAACAAAGGATAGAAAGTATCATCCTCCACACTCTTAGAACCTAAATAACAACCTGTTGGCTCATTCAACCAACTTTATTTTAGTCTTATGAAAAAAACAAAACAACGTACTTACTAGAGAATTGGTTAGCTTCTGTATTACTAAATTAATTATTATAATAATTATCAGTAAATCATCCCTACCACTTCTCAAATAAAGATGACAATCAAAACTACTTTTCATCACAAAAAGAGGTCAAGCTGCCCTTGTTAGCTGGGGTTTACTATAAATCATATAACAGAAATCTCCATGAATTATTCATGAAGGAGTTAACACCGGCACATAGAAAAGAAAGAGCTAATCAACATAGCAGACAACATACGCCTACTTCAGAAACATTTCTAGTTGCTGAACAACCGACTTTTATTTTTAAAAGTCTCATGGATCTAAAAGAAAAGCAGTTCTTCCCTCATAAGATGTCCAAAAATAACTACGGTTTCCCAGTGCAACTTGGTATCTAAACTGAAGTCTTTCAAAATTCCATATTAATAGGTGCCTCCTATTCTTGTTCTGCTTTTTTTCACATTCTTGTTCTTAGGGAAAATGGGGGAAAGGTTAAATTAAAATGTCAATTATATTTGAAAGTAGCTCTTTTTTTTACGCGTAATGCATATAATGTTATACTTGGGCACATCATTTACCCACAGAATATGTTTACATAGACGAGCTAAATACTTAAGCATTCACTGGACACAACCTGCTTTTCTTCAGTAATAACTATCACAGAAGTCCTTCTATACTTTTAAAAATATATCATAAGCACAGCTGCTCCAACTTAAATTGTTCTCCCACTCTTTCTGAGATAAGGTACCCTTCCTTTATTATCTGTATTCTTACCCTACTGAGGGAAAAGGCAACATCTTTCATACCTTTGCGAGCTTGCAGTTTTGTCACTAAGACTTCCACAATCACTCTCATCATCTTGACTAGAATGATGTAATTAGCTTTTGAGACTAACCCTTTCTCCAAAAAATAAAAATTAAAAAATGGTATCAACATGTTAAACTTAAATGTGAAGGCAGCAATATTTTATGCTCCAGTAAAACACTAAGTGGAGACTTGTTCCTCTAAATATATAGATTTTTTTTAAAAATCATGGAATCCATTAGTTTTGTTTGGGGTGCAAGGTATGAGGAGGGGTTTCAATCGTGACAAACATGAAGTCCAACTTGCACTAGGAACAACAGCATTTCCTAGAGGGTCCAATATTCAGCAATGCAGGACATGCACCAAACTGGTAATCATTTCATCCCTGGAGCAAGAGTGAGAACGTGGGTTTACTAGGGAATGTTGGGCATGGCCTTGTGGATAAGAAGAGGAGATTCATTACATAGTCACTGAATCTTTTTTGACTGTACTTTTAAGCCAAAATAGGGAAAAATAAATGAAAGCATCTTCTTCCCCAAAACTATACTGAGCTTTTAAACGAAAGTCTACAGGTATTTAGTAAGTTTCTAAAACAATTATTTCTGCATTCTATTATGTCTTGGGGTGACAAAGAAAGGGGGACAAAAAAAAATTAATCGAATAGTTAAAACCTAGAATAATGAGAAAACCCATTGGCTTCTTGCCTTTAAAATCCACATTTCAGTGACCTGATTCTATTAATCCAAATACCATTGAAGTGGCCATATTTTTCAGATTCTTGAGTAATGGTTGTTTCCCTTAAGTCCTTAAATGATAATTAATCAAATTAAGCAAATATAACTCCTTTAAAAAAAAAAAAAGCAGAATGATCCCCCAAATGGGAGAACTTTGTGCAAAGGATGTCTACCATATGCCTACAGCCCTATGCCGTCTAAGCAGCTGTCATGGCCCAGGCTGTACCCTTAGGGGGAAGACCTCCCTCCATGATGAGTCCCTGCTCTGGGTGATCAGCTCTTGGAGCTTCCAGTAGCATACCTAGCAATGGTCCAAAGGCTTCTCATCAAGGTAAAGGAGAGAGGTAAAATTATTTGTGCATTTCCAGCCACCATTTAAGGCTACGAGATTATTACATAATTAGCAAAGTCAAAAGCCTGAGGAATCACTGAGATCCTCACACTCTATTATATCCTTCTTTCAAATCTGTATGGAAGCTTCTTTGTTTTTCTTAAGCATCATACATGGTATGATTTTATCAATTAAAGAATTCCAAAGTAAGCTCACTTTTCTTTAAGAAAAATGGTCTACTCTATATTCTGTAACAAACTGTCATTCTTTTTAAAATAAATTTAGTGCAACGTAATAGGAAGATGAATGAATCATCTAATTTTTTCATTTTTCCAGTAAAATATCTAGGTACTAAAAAAATGCCACAAAACAAATACAAAAACAAACAAGCCAAAAAAAAAAGTTGCAGAGCTTTACCATGATACACAAACAGCCCTACTTTCTAAGAAAACCGAAAGCACACAGGAGTTTCACAATGTGTTTTAAAACACCCTCATTAATATCTTCTTTGTTGTTTTGTAGTTTAAATATTTCAGTTAATAGGCCAGCTTGCCAAAATTTGCTTCAACAAAAGAGTAAACTGTTTAATGAAAAGAAAAAAAAAAACGACAAACAGACTTCAGTAAGCCAATACGTTGTGCTGCATACAGCCAGCATTTGCCCTGTAAAATATATGCTTCTCAGTATCCAGATTGTGTAATCCCTTTAAGTAACAATTACTAAGGTAAACAATGCAATCTGTCCCACTGGCAAGAAGGAGTGTGCTATGCTGCAGATTAGGAGATTCCATGAGGAGATGAACTCAGCTTCCAGCCCTGAGGCCAGTAAAGATGGAATATGTTCCAGACAAGTACTCAGTCAGATAGACAGTCTCAGGTGTGGTGAGAGAGGAACAGCTGCTCTATTCAAGATTATACCTTGCAAACTAATTCAAGGAGATTATCCAGCATCATTTACAAGGGTAACAGGTGCACCTTGAACATGAAAGAAAATGCTTTGAAAATGTTCTGGCCAAAAAGTTACCTGTTAATCAGGAAAGGAGGAAAACTGCCCAAGGCCTATGGAAATTCCACTTTTCAACTTATACATAAATACAGATTCCCTTCCCACTGAATTTACATGAAAAACATATATTTCATATATTTAAGAAAGAATTATTATTCAGTCTTTTATCTTAATTTTTATATTTATTTACAGTATATTTCCAACACAGGAAAATATAACCATATATGAACCCTTTGCCCAGATTTAACAGACATTAATATTTTGGCATATTTTCTTCAATCTCTCTTTCTTCTTAAAGGATATAATGTGTTACAGATAGAGCTAATTCCCATGCTTTATTTTTTCTCCAAGAATAACTTCTTTCCTGAAGTTGAAAGAAATCATTCCCACACATTTTCAGATTTTTAAAGTATACACACTCACACATATACTCATAAATATACACCGAATTGCTCTTTATATCAATTCTGAGAAAATATAAACAACTCCAACTAATCAACAGGAAGACAAGCAACTCCACACAAAAATGGCCAAAAGATATGAAGAGGCCATTGGTGGAAGTGAAAACCAGATGGCCAATACAGGAAAACCTATTCAACCTCACCAGTAATCAGGAGCTCCAAATTCAAACAGTAAGATATCATTCCACACCCAAAAGACTGGATAAGTTTTAAAATATTACTTAATAAATATTATAGAGTGTGTCATCAAGAAAATAAATAGCATTGGGTGGGGCACTTACACCAATAATCTATTTCTAAAATTTAGATGGCACAGACATGTCAAATAGTAGCTAATTTCTCCATTCGCATCCAGTGACTTAAACATAATTTTGCCATTCACTGGGGTTTTTATATAAAGTATTCTTTGGCATCATTTTATATAAAAACGTAAGACAGCATTAACTTTAACTTAGCTAATAAATATTAAATTAATGAAAGGAATATTTTACTGTCCAACTTTCCATGAAAGTCAGCTTTAAAACCATTAAGAAAATAAAGTAACTCTTGTAATTTTTCCAAGGTAGACACCGCCAAGAACACAATTTGAGAACATTTCATTAAAATTTTTCTGTCTAACATGCAAATCCTAATCAAAGTTTTGAACCTTTGTGTCTATCACGCTGTATCACAGAACCTAGATTTAAATAGTCCCTTGGAGTCTACAAGATACCCAATTAACACTACCTAAAGGAAACTGCACTTTAATCTGATAATGGATCCCTGACTGGAAAAACATAATGTCTCTAACATGCCCCTCCCAAAACACCCCACTAACAATGACCTCTGGGAAATTACGCACAAAGTTTTCCCATAAATAAAATGGCATTTCCTTTGTACCTTGGGAGGAGAAGATGGAAGGGAGGGACCAAAATTCAGATTATCACTACAAGCACTGCTGTGAAGAGATAAAATAGAGGCTTGAGTGGAGTAGATACTGTCGTTATCAGGAGAGTACTGAGACTCAAAGGCAGATTCATCTGCTAAGTCAGCATCATTTGTGTCCACCTAGGAATAAAAACAATAATATTAGTTGGGAATTCTGTTCTGATACATATATGACAAAGTCTCCACTTGAGACTAAAGGGCATACTGCTTTCATTCTTTTGTCTATTCTATTTTCTACATGACCTCTTCACCCTCTTCAACATATCAGAAACTAACTAATGCAACAGAACAAGGACAAACTGGTGCTAGCATAGAAGGTTACTTTATTCCATCAATAAAAGGGCAAGAGGTAACAATTTACAAAGGGCTTGGAGCAATTCTAAGTATAAATATTTCCATAAATTAAAAACATACTTTTTTCCACTTCACATTTTTTTTAAAAAGTAGCTGCCCAAATTCCTAGAATTTCATATTAAAATGAATGAGATCATCACTTTTCCTATTCAACTAAAATAAATTATTATTCAACAAGGCAGCTAAGCAATTATCTATTTGTAAAGCTCAAAAAACAATATATTTTGTTTAAATTATCCTTTAACTAGATTTTAAAACCATTCAAGTTACAGGTCCAGAATTTTATGGTGATCACTGGAAATCAAAAATAATATCTGTGATTTCATGGTGAAATTATATTAACAAACACGGGACCTTATTATGATCTGGTTATAGTGAAGCTGTAAGTTATAAACGTCTACTGATGGAAAACTCAGAAAGAGTGAGCTAGACAATTTCACAACATTTTATAAAAAAATCTTATTACTATTTTCTGTCGCAGAATCAAGTGAAACAATTAAGTCATGATGAGCTTGTAGCTGTTCTTACAATTCACTCACAGTTACACCTTAGAACAGACAGAAATGATGTAAATACTACCTTTCTCTAATATTACCAGTATTTAAATTAATGGCCAAAACCCTTATGTTCTATTTCTTTGTGATTTCGACTTACGTGTTTAGCCAAGAAAAGTATCATAACATTATACCAGGTCACATTCTTGCAAAAACCTGATTAAGAATACAGGTTGGGCATTTTAAAGTGACCCTCTCTCTAATAATATATTTTAAATACATGTTCAAAGTTACTACTGACTATGTGGAGGTTTACCCTTTACAGATGCACATTATGTACAACAATCTAAATAGTAAATCTTTAACTTTTGCTATCTACATAGTATTAACTAAGCCGAGTGTCGCGGATTATAATAAATATTTAAGAGTACCTAAGAACAATTTGTATGCTTATCGTTGATGCCCTAGAATCTTAAGAGAGATCCAAATAATCAATTCATTTAATTATTTTAGAGATTAAAACACTAGGGCCCAGAGAGAGTGAGTGACCAACACAAGATTACATAGCTATTACCGTTGTAAGATGTTACACTCACGTAAAAGTGGGTCTAATTTTTCTTTTTGACTGGCATTTATTTAAGAACATTCAAATATGCCATGTAAAATCTACAGAGAAAATTGTTTCTTGGGGCACTTCTAGAGACAGTGATATATTTGTGTCCTACAACATTTCAAAAATAATTTACTATATAGCTGGGTACTATTTAATACATTTATACCATAGTACTTTATGTAGTTCATAGCATTCTAAGCTATCCAGTTTTGAAGTGGTAATAATGCCCACGGGGAATAGAGCCAAATGTTACCTGGTATGCTAAATATTATAATGTGAAATTATTGCACTGATTACAATATACACCAAAACTTTCCAAATGGCTAATTCAGGAGCTGACAGTTGAAAAATACTAATAGAAGTATTATTAGTATTTTAATACTGAAGAACTATCTCCTTCAACACTAGGATTATTGGAATCAGAGAAATAATTCATACTCCAGTTTAAAGCACGATGTGCACAACTGGTTATAAATACCTAATGGAGAATTTCACAGGTTCTAAACCTCTCACTAGTCCAACACCACTAAAACATGTATTAAAAATATTCCTGGGCTTCCCTGGTGGCGCAGTGGTTTAGAGTCCGCCTGCCGATGCAGGGGACGCGGGTTCGTGCCCCAGTCCGGGAAGATCCCACATGCTGCAGAGCGGCTGGGCCCGTGGGCCATGGCCGCTGAGCCTGCGCGTCCGGAGCCTGTGCTCCGCAACGGGAGAGGCCACAGAAGTGAGAGGCCCGCGTACCGCAAAAAAAAGAATATATATATATATATTCCTTTCTAGTTACACTGAGCAATGTTTCTCCCCAGAAAAATTTAGGTCAGGAACCTGGCTTCAATGGTGGAAGTACTAGGAATAGGATGTGTAATTTGTTACACTTATATTGTATAAATGTCACGTGTATATTTATATCTGGTATTTAGTTTTATATTTTAACTATTAACTGTTAACACAGCATTAGCTCTTCTACCAGACAATAAGGTTCTCAGGATCAAGAATCATGTATTTACCCAACAAAGTGGCCCCCAGTGGTCCCTAAATATGTTTATTACAATGAATGATTTTATATAGATCAAGTGAAAATAAAATTTTAATTTAAAAGTTTCTGGTAAATCAGTAATGTTAACATACATGTATTCATAGGAAACATGAGTTCTGCCTCTTTTGGAAGCTTTTGTGCTCTTAATCAATAACTGAACCAATTTATGTGATTTTCACATTATTAACATCTAATGAAATAATATACCTGTTACCTCATTAAAAAGAAGCCAAACAACTGATATATGAATGAATACTGAAAACAGTTAAAGAATGCCTGGAGATGCCCAAGTATGAAATTAGAGCAAAATGCCCAGTTTTCCAAAACATAACGAACAATATAGCAAGACTTTAGAATATTTTGAAAAGCAAAAATAAGACACATAAGATTTTGAAGGAAAGCTTGATAAGCTGTGGCCACTAACCAGAGCCAAGTCAGCCCTGAAGAGGGCTTTGTCAGCCAGCCCTTCCTCCTCGCAGGAATGTGGTGGGTAGAGAAAAGAATCCTCCTTAGCAGAAACATAACCCTCTTCTGGTGAAAGCTGCAGGGAGAATGAAGCCCAGTGTTTGAGGATGAGTTCATGAAAAAGAGAGAGAACAGGAAAGAGGGAGGGAAAGGGAAGACAGAGGGTGAGGGGAGAAAAATTAAGGGGAGGAGAGGAAAAAACAGGAAAGTTTTCAAATAATGTTTTCAAATAATAAAGTCATAATAAACATACAACTTTAACATAAATGATGAGCACAGAATATGATAAATATTCATATTTAACAGTTTTATATTTTAAGATACAATGAGGATGTTTATTCCAATACCAACATCATCTGTTAGATGAGAATCCCTTTCTACCAATTTCTTCATCCTTCTTATAAAAGATATTCAAAACCACTAATTTCTTATATTATAATAATCTTCTGGTCATTTTTACCTGCCAAATATTTGGTTAAACAATGACTTCTTAATATAGAAAGAAGGCAACTTTTAGGTGTTAAGACATAAAAGAAGATGAAGAAAAACAAAACATTAAAAAGAAGGACCAATTTCTCTCTGTCATCCCTTACTAGAATATTATTTTAAAGAATGTAATTTCCTTGACAAGGAATGTTAGTGAACCTTACAGTGAAGTCTCTTAATTTAGCACGGCTTTAAAAGACAACCACCACCACCAACTCTGTATGTACACAACATGCTTAAATTGCACTCCTGAGATATCAAATTATAACCATGATCACAGTGACCGAAAACCTAGCATTCTTATTACAATCTCAGATAAAACAGGCTAAAATATTTAGATTGTCTTGCCTATATCACCAATACATGCAGAAATATTTTAGAGAAAAAATGTTTATCTTCTTTTCCCACACATAAGAGTTTAATGGTCAGTAAAACTCACTTTATGTAAAAGAGATATTCATCATATACTGCAATGCGTATTAAATTTGAAATATTAAATACTCTTATGAAAGAAACTTACCTTGGATCTACCCAGGAAAAAAAAGATTGCTTCTGAGTAAGTGGCATGGTTTCCCGATAAGGGCAGTAAAAAACATATATTTAGTCACGTTTGCCATTTTCTTTGTGTAACAGAAAGACCGGAACCAAATGTATGGTCAATCTTAATGAACATGTAGAGTCCCATAATGGCCTATCTTCATTCTTACACTCCCCGTTGTACTGATCTCTTGTTCTGATTTCTATAATCCTGGTTTGATTGAGGTTTGCTTACATGCTCTTCCTTCTTCCCTTCCTCTTTCCCTCCCTTTCTTTGTGTTTTCATAAATATATTTTCATAGGTTACAGAAATTTATTGTAGAATAAAGAGCAGAGAATGAAAAATTTAATAAACATTTAAAATATATTAACAAGCTTACAATTTGAACAAACTCTCTGACAAAGTCAACAAACCTTCATTTGATGTTTATGCAAATGCATCTATGCATGTGTTTTCTTAAGAAAAGGTGTATTTGCCTTTTCACCTAAAATATTTTATACACTGAAAAAAACCAAATACTGAGATTGTCTCTAATATTTCATTGCAATTCAGTGATAAGTGCTATGCTGCAATCACTATACCTAATAAGCATACTGACATTACGTAGCATGAATTTATTAGTTGTTTTTATATTGCAGTAATTAATAACATGAAGGTAATTCCCTCCCAGGAGGAGAGCTATAAGCTGATGAACCCACATTGGAAATTTCAATTTCTTGCTCTGTAGTAATTAGACAACAAATGTATTGAAGTCACTAGAATATAGGAACTTATCCCACTCTGACAGAGATTCTACTTTCTTCCACGATAATTAAAGATTCCACTGTCAGTTGTTAATGCTATTAATTTCTCTAATATGCCACCATACTGGTATAGATTATTTTAAAGCCTATTTCTTCGAAAATACTTGATTCTATATTGATCATGACCTTATTTTGGAATAAAAAAGGTGAAAAGTAAACCACAGAATGCTAAGTTTTAAATTTATTTCTGAACTTCCTGGCTGTTTTCTGCCCTTTACTCTTTTAAAAAATATTACTCAAAATTAAATCTTTACACTCATGGAGCCAATAACCATGTTGATGAAAAGTACCAAAAGTCGTGATTCAATCATGAGAACACCTGAAGATAAAAGCCTGAATGCCAATACTGTTTGCAAATAAAAAGAAATCAGCAAAATCTGAATTCTTACGGGTAAAGGCTTGGCAACTCCTATTCTCACAGTTCCTGATGGTGCACCCTTCAGTGCCTGGACAGCTTCTTCGAGACTGCTGTTTTCCAAGTTAACGTCATTGACAAACATGAGTCGATCTCCAGGGAGAAGTCGTCCATCCTTTTCAGCGACACCACCAGGCACCAGAGAACGAATTACAATCACAGTGCTTGCTGGGTCAACTGGATCCTGGCAGAACGAAAAAGGAAAGAGAAGGCAGCTCCTTTCTACACTTAAAAATGTTGTTACAGGTTGTACACTCTGAATTGTAACAGATGGGTAACTGTTCCAAGTGTCTTTTAAGAATTTGATACAACACTCCCAGTGAATTATCTGGGTGAAGGATATATCCATTTGAAAGAGTTTAGGAAAAGTCTACGCTAAACAGTGGCACCCTCACTTTTCCATGGTTCCCAAGTAGACCTCTTAAATTATACAGGTAACTGTAAAATTATAACTTTAACTTTTGATAAACTGTTCAATTTTATAACTATCATCTGAGATCCATGAATTATTAACAGCAGCATTTATTGATAAGATGATAGTATTGTGGGCCATTGGTAGATGTGAGTATAGTGAGGGAAGGGCCTGTTTTTGAAATGAAGAAATACAGAAGGAGGCCATATCATATTTGGTGATGCAGTGTCTTCAGATACACAGAAATATTAGAACAAGACTCCAGAACCAGGCCCTAGAAAGAACACAACTCCCTGGAGTCATCTGAGATGGCTTTCCAGCTCAGTATTAATTAATGAGGAACAGCAGCTGCACTTCATCAGACTGGCGTTCGCACGCCCTCAGTTACTCAACACAGAACACAACATGAGGATGCAGGCTACACCTAACCAATTTAAGATTATTCCTAAGTTTGGTCAAATAATAAGAATATTAGAATTTACAATATATCCAATTATAAGCCTATCATTCACTTCTAACAAAAGAAGTAAGTATTTAATAGTTTCTGTCTTACCACTCAAATATGAACCATCAGTTAAGAGCAAGGAAATAAAAATAATTTAGGCATATTCCCCAAAGGAACAGAAAGACTATATTTCTATAACATTCCTAAAAAGTATTCTGCATATTCTTCAAACTTCCAAGAGCTGAAATATAAAAGAGCTCATAGAATTCAATGTCAAAAGAAATGCTTTATGATAATCAATTAATCATATAAGTTATTATTCTGAAAGACTTACTAGAAACAAGAATACATCTTTGATAAATCTAAGCAGTATTATCTGCTTTTTCTCTGCTATTAACAATATATGTTTAGTATCTGTCATCTTTTTTTAAAAAAATTGTTAAAAGTAGCATATATTTACCTGATAATCTAAAATGCTAAAACCAAGTCCTCTGCTCCCTTTCTCCAGCTCTATGTTCTGAACGTTGGCTTCCCACATGGCCAAAGGTCCTTGAACCTCCTCTGCATTCTGACCCACATCGGTCATCACCAGCACAGGATCCTCTGTCTCCGAGGACCCGATAAACTCACCTAGATCTATATGAGGCTGGATAAACAGACCAGACAGCTCTTATTTCAGACGCACTAGATCCACAGATGCACATACAAACACTACAAGGAAAACAAAGATTCCCAGCATCTGTCCAGAATAAAACATTCACATATGAGTAGCAACAGCTTCTCATGAAACCATTATGAATTAAAGTAGCAAGTCAGAAATATCTAACTTGTAATAGGCATTTAAAATGTATGGTTCAAAGAGCTCCTATAAAAATACATAGTGATTACATCTCGGCAGCATGATGGTGGGTGATTTTGACTTTTTTCATCAGTGTCTGTTATCACGTCTATCGTTAGAAAAAAAAAATGTGAAGCTATTTTGATATTAAAGAAAAATAATTCTTATGATAAATAAGAACAATTCAAGAGGAAGTGGCTATGTAAAAGTTCTGTACTCTAGGCAAATAAGGGTTCTAAAATCCTGTGAGCTGTACACGTGATTATTTCATTAATAAATTAACATGCACAATGGCAGGACGAGATCTGAAGTCAGATTGGCCTTGGCTTGAAGACTGTCTCTATGATTTTTCATCTGTGTTGCTTTGAGCGGTATTCTTAACCTGGGCTTCACACTTACCCATCTCATAGAATTTCTGAGGATTAGGTGAGGTAACATTTAAAAAGCACTTGGCACAGGGGTTCAAAACATTAGCTTCTTTTAGTAAAAATATACTAAAGTGAATCTGGTTCCACATTAGATAGGAAAAATGTGCTTTTGATGATGAAATGTTAGTTTAAATACTATCGTTGCTTTTTATCAATTATTGCACAGTAGGACCATGGATGCAAATCCTCCACCTGCTTTATTATAATAATAAATACCATTACACCACATAAAATGTATTTGGATATGTATGGTGCTAAACTGACTTCTACACAATTTGGAATTTTGTTTCTTATTCTCCCCTATTCTTACCACGCCTGTGACAAGCGCTGGGCTGGGGAGGTTACATAAAAGTATCTTCTACTACATATGTACCACATACTCACTACTTTCATATTTCAATTTTCTGTTAAGGGGAACGAGTGTCTAATTCATAGGAATAGTGTGAATAAATTATACAAGCACACATGCACAGTAATACCTAATATCATTATATATCATATTTAACCTACAGAGCAACCCTCTAGGATAGGCATCAAGACTCATATTTTACACAGGAGAAAAGTGAGATTCAGGAAGATGAAGTGACTTGCCCAAGGTTGCAGAGCTAGTAAGTGCCAAGCTTGATTCAAACCCACGTCTGTCTGACTCCAAGGTCTATCCCATAAGCCACAGGATTTGTGAGGAAATCAAATATCAAATAAGAGAAAAAAGGCTTAAAATTTTTTAAATAACATTCAACCTTTCCATTATACATTCAGATTAGTCTCCTATATCTGCAAACCTGGTACCTTTTCTGTTAGTTCAATGTCACATAAGTCCAGGCTCTCCAACTCTGACGGGGTGGTGGGTGGCACCGTTCGACGACAGCACACCATTGTCACCTCTATAGGCAGTTCTTTTAAAATAGTCACCACATCCTGGTGATTCTCCCCAAGTAGAGTTATGCCGTTCACCTGTGCAAAAAGAAAAGTGGGCCAAGAAAGAACATTTCCTAACATGACTACTTTCAAAACCATTTTTTTTATTACATAAATATAAACTGTACTCGGGGGATAACCATGGCTCTACTGTGTTGAGAACGATAGCTGGATCTGTAGTGGTGTTTCCTAAAACAATCTACACGCAACACTACAGTCTTGTTGGAATTGGACTTCTAAAGCACTCACAGGAAAATCACTAGCTTTCACCCATGTTTCATATGCCAGTGTAATAGTTTGGAAAGGGAGAGTTAATAAAATCATTCCCAAAGGATAGAGGGAAAAGGAGAAGTTTTCTTTAAATGATGTGTTATATCATTATTATATAACATAATGATATGTTATATCATTATATGTTATATCATTATATCAAAATGATATGTTATATCATTTCCTTTAAATGATATATCATAATAATCATTATTATCTTCATTATGAAAAAAATGAAGATAGAAAATGGCATGTATTATATGCTAGTATGTTATTAAAAGGGGGAGAAGCGAATATATTCAAATTTTCTTACTTACTCATGAAAAATATCTGGAAGATTGCATAGAACCAATGATAAGCAGTTACACCTAATGAAGGGTGATGAGAACTGAGTGGACTGGGACAGAAAAGAGACTTCACTGGAGTATATCTTTGTATTTGTGATTTTGAAACATGTGAATATATTACCTATTCTAAAAAGTGAATGTTTCAAAATTTTTAAAGAAAAGTTTTTATAGTTCTCCGGCCCTAAAACAAACAAACAAACAAAAACCACGCAAGGAATTAGGTAAGATCAATGTACATACAGATTGAAATTTCTGCTTTGGCTGGAGTTTTACTTGCCTATCTTTCTCAAGTACACTTTGGAAGAGAAATTTTAAATAAGAACTTACTTATTCACCACATTAAGCCTCCCACAGCCTTTTCAAAATATTATTTACAAAGGGGAAAATGAAATAGCTGCTTACTTCCAATAGCTCATCTCCACTGAAAAGCTTCCCACTGTGTCCGACAGGACCTTCTGGTAGAACAGATCGGATAAAATGATGGCCCACTGTTGCTTCCAGACTTATCCCCAACCCACTGTTCTCACTGAACTTGCTCACATGGGCCACCTGAAACAAGAAAAATCATCACAATTTTTAATATTCTTTCATTTATTTTCTTCTCCTGTATGTATTTTATGTTCACTCCCTAAAAGGTCAAGTTTCTTACAAAAGCTTCAAAACCCTTATCGTAAAGTGGCAAACGTTTAGAGCTTTGCCTTGGAAAGAGTGTTGATATCTATCAGTTTCTTGAACCAACACAAACCAAAACGAAGTAGCCAGATGCAAGCACCCAAGACACTTTGCAGTGCCTACAGGTGCTGATAACAGATAGAGGGTAGTCAGAGTGACCACAGATAAAATCAAAAGCCTGAGCTCAAACAACAGGGTAGAAAAGGCGCATCCTTAGCAGTTCCCGTATGCCAGGACTGTGCTAACCCCATTACACAGATTATCTCACTTACTTCTCATAAATAGGTACAATGTCTATCCTTGCTTCCCAAATTGGAAAACAAGGTTCTGAGAGGTTACCTTCAACAGAGTCACACAGCTACAAAAGTGCTTTGAACCTCAGCAGTCTGAACCTAGAGCCCAGGCTCTGGACCATACACTGTATCAAGGGGACAACACTTGTCTTTAAAAGTGAATCAAAGCTTAAAACAGGAGAATAAACTTTCTATTTCCTACTGTTACACTAAATAATGAAAAACGTTAGGAATTCACCATTTTCACAAGGAGTCCATTCATTATAATATTAAAATCAGAAAGTATACTAAAGATGATCTGCTTTATCCCCTTTATTTTATAGTTAAGGAAACTGAGGGATAAAAGGACTGAGAAAAATGTTGAATTATAAGAGATCTTTTTCAAATCTTAATGATAACAAGCACAGGGTTAATACTAGATGTTGCACTATCTGACTTTGCAATCTAATGCTGGATGAAATCCTTCTACTTCTTAAAATCCAATTTAGGTATCACTTCCTCCGAGCAGCTCTCCAGGTCCCCATTTAAATGTCCATCAATCCTTCTCTCTACTACTCCTCCTGTAACTTCATTTTTGCTGTATAACTACACAGAAAATAATTTGAAGTCCAGATCTATGTCAATATTTACCTGGAGTTTAATGAAGACCTATAAATAGCTTAGTTCTTTCTTACTTATAGTAAAATCCCACGCTTGACATATTAATGGAAGTGCCACCAAGAGAGCATGTGCACAAAGAGCAGTTAAAAGTCCACGGTCTTGGGTCTGATCTCTGTGAGAAAATGGCTGGTGAAAGGGCGCTCTTCACTATTCAGTCAGCGCCTGAAGGAGTGCAGCCTCAGTTATTCGTGCCAGTCACGCTAACCCCACCCCACAGAAGGAATCTCCCAACTTTCCTTTCCTGCTAAATTAACTACAGTTAAGCTGGACTTTGTTGTATTTTTTCCTTGACTCAATTTAAAATGGTAACAGCAGCTATACTTACTCAAATCTCATTTGACTGTTAACCATCTTGAGTGTTTAAAAAAAAAACAACTTTGTAATGAGTATTAAAAACTAAGAATACTACTTGGCACAAAGTACTCAATAAATGTTAGTTATTACTTATATTATATGTCATTATCTGTTGTGCTTTATCGCTTCTAATCTACAGTTACTTGAATATTATAAGCAATATGAAAAATTTTACCTAACCTAGTATTTTATTGTTCCTTTGGAAATTCCTGAAAGTTGCTGCTATATACCTAAAGATTCATAATTTGTGTCTACTTTGTTAAAGCTCTTTTTAAAATAGCAGATCACAACTGCTACCCTAGGTATGCAAACCTTTAATAAACAAAATGCTCACTATGGCATAAGTGAAACAAAGAAAAGCATGCAGAATAAAAACCCTCAAGGAGAGTAAAAGCGTAAGAGTGATAAGGAAGAAATAGCAAATTACAGTTCTGCACATGGGGCATGATGATTTTTGTTTTATTTTCAAGTAAATTCTGTCATTCTATTCTGATTCTTTCCACGAATCCTAGGAATAAGAATCAGAAAAACATTTCCTAATATCTAAATAATATATACAACTGTAAGAAATACTGATGAATTATACGTTCTAAAACTCCCATCTCATTTTTACTTCAGCTCCTTGGTTACTCTCCAACTTGAAATTTTTAAATATCTGAATCAGCACATTTAGGTCTTTGAAAAAAGCCCTTGGCGTTTGTTACTTCTCTAAGACTTGAAAAAACCCCTGGGCGTTTGCTACTTCTCTAAGACTCTTCATGACGGTCATCTTTATTATTGTCAGGAACTTCCTGCTCAAATACAGTTCACAAGTTAGGAAGTTAGGGAGGAGAAGCTAACCCACCACTATTTCATAATTAATGCCCATAATCCTCTGCCACTTGGTCAGCAGGGCAGCTTCCTGTTGTTGAGCATCTTCTGTATCTTCTCTCTCAGCTGACAGTAATGGATACCCTGAAAGAGGTGACACAATTAGTGACATACCACAAAAATCTCCATATCTGAACATTCGGTACCAGGGACACTGTGATCACAACCTGTCATACCAAGTCTGACTGTTCACTCAATACATGAGTTACTCTTATTTCTCTACACATCTTAATAATTCAGTTCAGAAGCCTATCATCTGCATGTTCCAAAACTATTCTCTTTTAAGAGATACCTTTTAGGTCTTAACTATAGTTCCATTAAAGTATTCATATATTGTCTAACTTTTATTTAAAAGAACAAGGACTCCAAGTAGCTCCAGGATTCACTTGGTGGCCCTCTTGTGACTCTATATTAAAAAGTCACACTGCCTTCTATGTTAGTGTATCTCTTTCATTTTCATTTGGTTCTACAGAGTAGAGAAGGGACCATGCTATGACTTAGCAAAAACAAACAAATTAACAAATAATATATGTACCTCCATGTACAATAAGAAAATATAAATAAGAAACAAATGGAAAATGTACATTAAGTTAAAACCCTATAATTGGAATCATACTAATTGGCAAAAAAAGGAACATGAAAAAATAGAAAAGAAAATCACTAAACAAGTTATGTAAACAATACTGAATTAAAACACTTAGCTAAAATAAACTGGTTGAGAAGAATTTTCAAGTCATATTCAAAGATTTCCATGACATCACAGTTTTTACTCATAACGGTTGTCTTCTAAAAAAAAAAATCTCTACACGCCACTACTCCTTATATTAGATTTTCAATATCACTTTTTAGCATTCAAATTTCAAATTTAAAAGTATTCTAAAATTCAAATTTCTCATTAGCTGCTTCCTTGTTAGTGGAATGAATGAGCTTCCACTCCAGGACTATTTTTCAGGTTTGTTATGTGTCAGATTAATAAAACGATTCTGTTTTCTCTTTGAGAAACTGGAAACAGTAAGCGATATATTTCTGGAGACTAGCCCCCCAAAATGAGTGTTTTCTCATTCCAGAGAAGTATGAATGTGCAGCGGTGAACACAGACTACAGGAAACCTTTCAAGCTGATGAAGGTTAGAAAGAGGAGGGTCAGCTAGTCCTACCTCCTCCCATAACCCCATTCTCTGATTCTGTTGTGTTTACACAGGTGGGCAGTGATTCAAGCAGGGTGGGATTTGGAATGGAGAAAGTGGGGAATCTGTAAGCTGCTGATAACAACAGTCTGAAATTTGTATTCATACAACCAACCTACAGTCACAAAACCCTTCATTCTCCCCCTTTCACAAATGCCCCAAGATCAGATTTCAGGCATATTTAAAAAACCATAAAGTTGTCATTTGTAGTGAGGTGGATGGACCTAGAGTCTGTCACAGAGTGAAGTCAGAAAGAGAAAAAAAAATACCGTATGCTAACACATATATATGGAATTTTTAAAAAAATGGTCGTGGAGAACCTAGGGGCAGGACGGGAATCAAGATACAGACATAGATAATGGACTTGAGGACACAGGGAGGGGGAAGGGTAAGCTGGGACGAAGTGAGAGAGTGGCATGGACATATATACACTACCAAATGTAAAACAGATAGCTAGTGGGAAGCAGCTGCATAGCACAGGGAGATCAGCTCAGTGCTCTGTGACCACCTAGAGGGGTGGGATAGGGAGTGTGGGAAGGAGATGCAAGAGGGAGGGGATATGGGGATATATGTATAGCTGATTCACTTTGTTTTATATAAAGCAGAAACTAACACACCATTGTGAAGCAATTATACTCCAATAAAGATGTAAAAAATAAATTTTAAAAAAAATTGAAAAATTAAAATTAAAAAAAAAAAAAGTCCAGTCTCCTGACGTTACTGTGAAGTCAAATGATTTGTCCAGGCTCACATTATGAGTCAAATTTCTGTGGAAGAGGCAACATCTTATCCCCTGTCAGAGGACCAGCACTAGAACAGATGCATTAGAATCATTCAGACATTTTTCCTTTACTTTATTTTAAAAAGAATGTAGGACTCCTGATTCTAAGTCTAGACCCTCTCCCACCTAGCCTCCCATACACATATGCACATTCACCAAAGCAAAACAGATGGCTGAGCCTTCAAGACCATCCCCCACACCCATCCCTTCTTACTCTCTCAAGTTTTATGCTTTGAAACATTTTTATCCTGTCCCACTCCTCTGGATATTCATATTATCCTAAATAATTTCTACACCTATGAGTGTAAAACTAGCAAAATGTGACTAAATCCCTGAGAGTCCTACACCTGTCACTCCTGGGATATCACTGCAAACACAAATATCCCCTTAAAATAAAAAAGTTAAATCACAATTTTCAGTAGAAAAAAAATAATGAAAGAGGAACTATTTTAAAGAACTACAAAGCTTCAATCTAATTATTTAGTGAAGGGCAGAATTCTCATAAGGAAGATCAGTCTTGGACTTTGTTCACTGGATTTAACTTATCAAACACCTAAAGCAATATGACAGGTCAGGGAAGCACAGAGCATCCAGCCTAAAACAAAGGCAGCAACATTCGGGCATAATTATATACTAAAACTATGCCGCCCTAAAATTTTTGAAACAGTTTGATGAATTCTAGGTATATAGTGAGAGAAACCTCAGAGAGGCTTAATAATTTCTCATGTAATTCCTTTCAAAATTTAAAACTTTCAAAAAATTTAGAAGAAAAAGTCCCCAAAATAAGGATAATTTCATTCCTAAGAGCTTATGCTTTAAAGATTCTCTTGTGTTTATTTAAAAAATCCTTTTAACTTCATTACTGCTTGCTCAAGAAGAGACAACTTGGATCTATCCTAAGAAATAAGGGGAATGAAATAAAGCCATGTATGTAACTGAATGATTCCTAAAGGTTCTGATTTAAAAAAATGTAGAAGAAAAAAAAAGACGGACTCAGCAAGAAAATCTGCCAGCTATAAACTATTTTAATCTACTGGAGCAATTAATCAATCTGTAAATAAGGATTTTCAAGAATCTTTTTTGAAAGTTTTTTTTTTTTTTTTGTAATTTACAATATATCCAGAGAGGTTGAATCACATCTATAAAAATCATTTCTCTAAAAATCAATAAAGAACATAAAAACTTGGCTCCAAGTGTTTACCTTCTTCTTCAATTGGTAATATGCTGGTGTTTCTCCTCAAAGATAAAGAATCTTCATCTTCTTCATAATTTTCTTAAAGATAAGAAAGTTTAGTAGTTATGTCTGTAATATAATCAAGCACTTGAATTTTTCAAACCCCGCTTTATTTGAACACCTAAATGAGAGTTTGCTTTTTGTAGGTAAACTTTTCATCAACCACATGTACTTAAAGTTCTTCTGTTAATGGTACAAAGAAGTAATGAAGTTCTCCTGTGACTTGCTTCCCTCTCTCCTGGTCTGCAATTAGTAGTGTACGGCATAAATACCAGAAAGGTCAACAGTCTGAGAAATAAAACACACTTTCAAACCAACAGCCTGACTTCTAGCAATAAATACTTGCATCAGGGAGCTACATGAGGATTTCAGTAATTTTCAGACATATCCATGTACAAACAGCTTATGAATGGCATTTCTAAATGTGGAAATAGGAGTCTCATGGTCTACTGACTGAGCTAGCCAAGCCTACACACTGAATTAAAGTTGATTCCTTCAAGGAAAGGGTGGGCATTTAGAAACATTATGGGGGTCACACACATAATCTAGGCAGAACATATTTCCCCCTAAAGAGAAAATGTAGCAATGACATCCAAAAGTAAGGCAAGGACAGAAAGCAAATGACTGCACGTGTTTCCAAATGAGAAGTGGTGACTGAATAAACAGTATAGAAATCTGCTTTATTCGGAAGCCCATTCTATAGTTAATGGATGCATCTCTGGTTCCAGTTAATCTCAACTTTAATAAATTCCCTTTTTACTTGGTTCATAATGAATACTTAAGACAAAAAGTGACTCTTTAAATAATTTCAGAATTAGAAAAAATACAAAATGATGTTAAGAGTCTAACTGAAAACCAGATTCACATGGCCTTACCTTTGCTTACACTTGCATTAACAGGAGACAAAACTGCATCTTTTGTGATGTCCTCCCGTGACGCAAGCTCAGCGTCCTGCTTTGCTCCTCTCCTCATTAATGTCAGGTGAACAGTCTGTCCTGTGTGTCGCAACACCTCTACTGCTTGTTGATTGGTAAAACCTTGAAGGTTTGTGCCATCTACCTATGATAAGAACAAGACATGTTAAAAATAAAAGGATAGCTGTATTACCAACCCACGAAAACACACGGTTACTGCTTGTCAGTGAGAACAAAATTGGGAATGAGTATTCCCCTAGGTGGGGGGATGGGCTAAAACCTGTCTGGGGACCAGTACTGGCTCAGACGCACTGGAATCACGCAGGAGTGTTTCATCTGTTTTAATACAAACTAAGGGGTCTCACTTCCAGAAATTATGAGCCAGCGAGTCTAGAGAGGGGGCCAGGATTCTCCACCTTTTAAAATATTCTTTTATATTTCTTAGGGGAACCTAACGCACAGTCAAGTTTGGAAATCAGTCCTAGGCAGGATACAGAGGTACAGAAGACAGTGAGGAAGTGGCTACTGAGAGTGCTGACGAATTCCGAAATCATACTTACACCGGCTTTAAAAAAAGAAAGATGACAAAACTACCTTCCTTTTTATTTCTTTGCCTCTTCAAAAAATATTTTCCCTTTTTATAGTTCACAAATGACAAAACACTTGATGGTGCCCCTGTGACCTTTCCAAACTACAGATATGATTCCATCACCCCCCACCCCGGCCTTTCGTAGAACACTCCTTGAGACAATGCTCCAAATTTTTAACATGGCTTAGGATGGCTGTGTCAACCCCACCTCCCATCACCAACCTCATCCTGCGGGATGCTGCCTATTTCTCTGCACTCCAGCCCCAGAGGACCATTTCCGTTTCTCTGACCTGCAGTGCTCCCTTCAGCCGTGAGGTCTTTGCAAGCTCTATTCCCTCAGTTTAGACTCTCTGGACAGCCTGCTCCAGCCCATGCTCTTTCTTATCTATTTACTAAAACACCCATAAGTACTTTAGATCTCAGTTCAATAGTTATATCCACAGTTAAGCTATCTTGAGGCCCCTGACTTTAGTCAAAGTCCCCTTTACCATTTCTCCTTCACAGCACTTATCAGAAATTTAATTTTACGTTTTCTGTCGTTATTTGGTTTATTTCTGCATCCTCCAAGAGGACAGGCTCTGTGTGGCATCAAAACACAGTGCTGGGAATTCCCTCACGGTCCAGTGGTTAGGACTCTGCGTTCTCACTGCCAATGGCCTGGGGTTCGATCCCTGGCCAGGGAACTAAGAGCCCACAGGCCATGCGGCCACCAAAACAAACAAATAAACAAACAAAAAAACAGTGCTGTTCACACAGTAGATATTCACAAATGAGAAATGAGAAACTGGCTCATATGTCAAAGGTTTATTTGGAAAGCAAATTATATTTTTGAATAAATAAATGCAGATTATAACACCTTATTTTTTTAATACATAAAATTTGAAAACAATTTGGAAAACTGGAACAATAAATTTAATGTTGAAATTCAAAGTCACTGATATTCCTTTTGAATTGTGAAATGACTATAAAATGGCTATTAAGTGTCATGCTTTTCTGAGCACAGTGCTGACCACATTAGGCACTCAAATATTTACTAAATGAATGAGAACTACAATAAAGACCTAGATCAGTGATCTCCAAGATGAAGTACCCTTACTGCAGAGGTTTCTGGAAGAATATAACACACTCTTAATTAAACATATTTTAAATCTCATTTGTTTTACACACACACATATATAATACATACATTAACTATGTATATAAAACAATATATATAATACATATAAAACAACATATATCATATATGAATATATAGAGAGGATAAAAGAGGAAGGAGAAAGGGGTAGTTTATAGATCGATAGATACAGATTTTTTTACCAATGGGGATATTCAGTCAGAAACCTAGAGACCTCTGATCTAAATGATCAATTGGACTTTGGAAGTTACTTAAGTTTTGTACGACACTTTTGAGCTAAATGGCAACTTGCACATAGGTGTCTAACACTCTCCTCTTTCCTCCCAACACCACCTTGTTGATTCCCTCTTGGAAAGACTAGTAAAAATATAATAACAGAGAAAACACCATAACAAAACTGGAAACCATGGAAGAAGACAAGTCCCTATACCAGTAACTTAGAGGAACTTCTATGAGGAATGGTCTGAACATGACGAGATTGAAGGCAGGCCAGCTGGATCTCTAAATTTGAGGGAATAGTTTCTCTCGTCTGTAAGATGAAACTTCAGTAAAATCCAACAACTGCCCTTCATTAAAAGGAGGAAGTCAGGGCTTCCCTGGTGGCGCAGTGGTTGGGAGTCCGCCTGCCGATGCAGGGGACACGGGTTTGTGCCCCGGTCCGGGAAGATCCCATGTGACGCAGAACGGCTGGGCCCGTGAGCCATGGCCGCTGAGCCTGTGCTCCGCAACGGGAGAGGCCACAACAGTGAGAGGTCCGCGTACCACAGGAAAAAAAAAAAAAAAAAAAAAAAGGAGGAAGTCACATGGTACATGTGGGCCCTAACCAGTGATTCTAAAAACTACACCAAGTGCTAGAGGTCACACCAAGCTGGGAGCATGGGGCAGCACAGAATTACATATGTGCAGTGAAGTCACACTATGCACACACATGCATACGCACACAACCCCAACTAACTCCTGGTTACACAAAGAAAACAATCTCTTACTATAGAGAGGTAACGTTCCCCATTGTGGTTTCCTGGTTTCCTCTCTATTCTATTAATCTACAAGTGAAACTGACTAAATTTAAACTTTCCCCTTCCTTCTTGCTTTGTCAATTCCTGAATTATTTGTACAGAAATCCATCTCACCCTTTTGTACAAGCATAGTTCTCACTGAGATCTCTGAGAATAACTAAAGGTCACAAGAATTGAATACCACAGTCCAAAAGAAGGCAGGTGCCCTGAAGCATCAGTACAAACATCTTCCAATGAGACTGCCACTGCAGTGAACAGGAAAAAAGGTATTTTCTGAAACTTCCCTTCAAAGGAATTCATAATTCATTATATTGATGGAAGTAGGGATTATACATACAAAGAAGGAACAAGTATCTACCAAAAAAGAAAAAGAAAACTGTTACAGTGAAGGCAGTCAACAGGATTATAAATACTGCAAAAACAAAGTCAAGGAATGGAAGACAGGAATATGCAATTTTCCCATATTTCAGAGGATAAGAATAAATAGATAAAAATGGTCAGAGAAATAAGACTGAAGACATAATGTGGCTGATCTAGAATATCAATGTAATTGTGAAAAGAAATACAAGGAGAAGAGAATAATTGAGGAAAATTGAAGAAGAGAATAATGAGAGGAAAAAATAGATTGAGAAAAAAATAATTGAGGAAAATAATTGAGGAAGTAAAAAAAAAATAATTGAGAAAAAAAATAATCAAAGAAATGATTAGTAGATAAAGAAATTTGCCTCTATAAATCAGAGGTATATGAAAACTAGGGGAAAAAAACTAACACCGGACATATCATGGTTAAATTCTTAGATTTCAAAAATCAAAAGAAAAAAATCTATCAGCATCTAGGCAACAGAGTGAGCAGGTAATCCTTTGTGAAAGAAATTACAAACCCAAAATTTTATATTCAGTGTTAACATATGTGAAAATGGAAATTATGTTTGAGATGCTATGATTATTTATATCCTATACCGTGTTGTGAGATGGCCACCATGCAGAAATTTAAACTAACTGGTCAAGAATTATAATTTGTACACATTTAGGGCATAAATGGGCTGAGTTGTTAGAGATTAGGAAAAATTTAAAGGAGGTTTGTTTTGTTTTTTTCTAGAGAGAGGAGTGTTGTAAGTCCCCACTCCACCTAGATGTTTAGCCTTTGACCACAAGTCAGAAGAGCTGCATCACGTGTTGTAGGGAAGAAGGTAGTAGACTGTGTCTAGCTCTGTAAGGAGGTTAAGGGAGAGGCTGTTTAACTGCTCGGAAAGTGAAGCAAGAGAAAACTATTATGTTGAGAACTGCTCAAAAGCCTAACTCTGTCTGGGCACAGACCAGAAGGGGACCACACACACACACACAGACACACACACAGACACACACACAAACACACACACACACACACGAGACAGCCAGGCTGGAGCCATCTTGAAACCTACCCAAGAGTACTCCTAGGGAATAATGGCACCCCAAAGAGAGAATCTATGGAGCAGAATGCTGAGAAACCAGGGCCAAAGGGAAGAAGAGTCAGTCAGATGAAAAAATCTACCATCTGTCATGGAAAGTTCAAATATCTCCACAAGGATCTCTCAGGAATCCAAGAAGGAACCCTAAATGACAGTCGGTTTTGAATATCCTCCAGGTTCACTCAGTACAAAGCCATCTTACAACAGTGTCAGTCAAGGATGAAGTGTCTTACTGTCTTTTCCTCTCTTCCTTCTCTCACCTTTTACACTGGTAAGAGTCAGAAAGCAAATGAGAAGGTGAGGGAGGAAAAGAAAAGCTAGGTAGGGAAGACATACTGGAGAGTGCATTCTCTATCCCTATGTAAGCCATCAGTTCATAGCAGGCTTCTGGGAGGCCAGGAGGCACTCTGAAATTAATTCTTTAGGAAGGGAAATTTTTAATACTAATTGGGGTTGTATTTGGTGATTTTTGATTGGCCAAAGGCCTTTTACTCTCTAGAGAACAATGTAAGTCTATGGCACTTGCCTAAGATTTCTTCCAGGGAAAAGGGAAGACCCTTCCCTAGTAAAAAACTAAAAGAGAGTGATGACAAAATTTCCAAGGTTGTTTAAGATTATCCCCCCTAAGTCTTCCTTATGGCAAAGTCTATGTTATCCCCAGCCAAATCATTCAAGTGTGCAAAGGCAACAGAAGAGGTTATCAGACAGAAAAGATTCAGAAAGTCTACCAACACATTCTTTCATTTAAAATTTACTAAAAAACACTCTAGCTGACTAAGAGATTAATCAGATTTAAAATTCAACATAAGAAAACAGTGGCAGGGCTTCCCTGGTGGCGCAGTGGGTTGAGAGTCCGCCTGCCAATGCAGGGGACACGGGTTTGTGCCCGTTCTGGGAAGATCCCACGGATCTCCACGGCATGTGGGATCCTCCCGGACCGGGGCACGAACCCGTGTCCCCTGCATCGGCAGGCCGACTCTCAACCACTGCGCCACCAGGGAAGCCCTTTATGGCTCAATTTTTAAATGCAGTTTCACTAAGAAAAATCGAATGTATATGATTTTTTTCTACTAAGTAGCAATAAAGTAGCAATAAAGTAGATTTTTCCTACTTAGTAGCAATAAAGTTCATTATGTAAAGGAAAAAAAACACATTTTTCCCTTTTTTTCAAAACCTGATGACCTGAATTTTAAAATATATTCCTTACACAAATGTCAGAGATGGTAGGTACTAGCACAGAAGAAATTGCTATAATGGAATAACCACGGACTTTTAAACCTAGACGTTGGTTCAAATTTCTCAGTATCTTCATCTGTAATATGAGAATAATGGTACCCACTTTCCCCAAAATTACAGCACATGGCACCTTTGTACTGGAAAGATGCTCAGAAACTGTTATTATTTATTAATAAAGTGAAGAAGTGATTAATAAACATGAAAACCCCAAGCCCTATGGGAGCAGTTTCTGATCAACATAATTACACCCATCATACATATGAGACAAGGTCACCAAAACCTAAATCAGGGCTCAGGCCATCTCTGATCCCTCAATATCACAGGAAGAGAGTTAAGAGGTGGCTTCAGACCCAACTGTCCCAGAGACAAAAGTGCTGTGGAACTAGGTGCAATGGCAGTAAACTGCCTATGTGCCATCTCAAGGAGAGATCCAACATCCTCAAAATGTGCAGTGCAGATACCACAATTAACAGGTGCAATTAATAAGGGGAGAAATCCTAGTTAGAACAAATGGAAAAGCCCAGCTCCTTAGCACACTCAATCTAGCTGGCCAAGCCTCCTCCAATGTGGCCTATACCTATACACACGTACAAAACTTGGGACTATTAACAAAGTCACAGAATACCAAAGGCAACACTTGATACCTTTCCTTATTTATCAATATATGCTTGTTTAGAATTTTTTTTTTAAATCAGACGTTAATTCTATACTGCTTTTATCAAGGATCTCTGTATACCAATCTAAAAAAATGAGTATATGATTTTATCTAATGACAAGGCTGGTCAACTTTAAAAAAAAATAGACCTTTTATTAAATAATTCCTATATAGAATACCAATATATAATGTGGGAAAAATAGTCTCTATTCCCCGCCCCGTAATGTCTACAGTGAAACTCTAGGGGTCAACAGAGCACAATTCGTAAAACAGGAATCTTATAACAAAAGAGTTTAATGTTTCAAAATAATACATCCTCAAAATAGTAGGAAATAATTTCTTAATCTTCTCACCATCTCAACAATTACAAAATAAAAACATAGTTCCAAATAGCTGCTGCTAGGACAAAATTGAAAAAAAAAAAAAATCAAATACAGCAGTTGTGAAAAGGAACTAGTGTGAAGAACTTTCCTACCCGTATCTCAAAAGCCCACAAGATGATGGTATTTTGCACAAAATTAATGCATGATCAAAAGTACTGCATCATGTTCCTTAAAAGTCGAGGTGCTTCCAACTTTGAAGAGAATGTTGCTAAAAATTAAAAATATAACATTGATGACAGCAAAGACAGTGATTTTATTGAAAGCAAGAAAATACTTCAGAAGAAGGGTGCTTCTGCTTTTGAGTCAAAAATTTCCTTTAGCACTGATCTTGCCTAAGCGAAATTATATTTGAGATTCCACTTATATAAGAATGAAAATAATGACAAGCTTGAAAGGAAACTTTTATGAGACTTAAATGTGTAATCATTTCAGACCCTTAATAAATATCTGCTTAATTAAACTGTACTTATGTGCCATGCATACTATGTATTTTAAATAAATAACTCATTTGGTTTTCCTAAAAATCATACAAGGGAAGTGTCTTTATCCCAATTTTGTAGGTTAAGGAATCTTGCTTCTTGCTAAATGGTTAAACATGGAGTTACATGATCCAGCATTTCCACTCCTAAGTATACACCCAGGAGAAATGAAAACATACTTCCACACAAAAGTTTGTACATGAATGTTCACAGCGGCATTGTCTGTAATAGCCAAAAAGTGGAAACAACTCAAATGTCCATCAACTAATGAATGGATAAATAAAATGTAGTGTGTCTCTACAATGGAATATTATTCAGCTATAAAAAGAAATTAAGGGGCTTCCCTGGTGGCGCAGTGGTTGAGAGTCCGCCTGCCGATGCAGGGGACACGGGTTCATGCCCCGGTCTGGGAAGATCCCACATGCTGCGGAGCAGCTGGGCCCGTGAGCCATGGCCGCTGAGCCTGTGCGTCCGGAGCCTGTGCTCCGCAACGAGAGAGGCCACAACAGTGAGAGGCCCACGTAGCGCAAAAAAAAAAAAAAAAAGAAAAGAAATTAAGAATTGATACATGCTACAACATAGATGAACCTTGAAAACATTATGCTAAGCAAAAGAAGCAAATCACAAAGGACCACCTACTGAATGATTCCATTTACATGAAATGTCCAGAATAGGCAATCTATTGAGATAGGAAGTAGATTGGTAGTTGTGCAGGGCTGGGAGGATGGAGGAATTAGGGAGTAACTGCTAATGGGATGGGTTTCTTTTAAAGGTTAATGAAAATGTTCTAAAATTGATTGTGATCATGAACGCACAACTGTAAAGATACTAGAAGCTTCTGAATCATACACTTTAAATGGGCAAATTGTATGTTCTGTGAGTTATATCTCAAGAATGCTGGTTTTTAAAAAAGCTTTCTATTAGATTCAAATATATAGTCTGGGGGGCAAGTACATTAGCTATATATTCAATTTTTAATTCTTTATCAGATATGGATTTAGAATATGTATATATTCACTCTCTCCCTCTCCTTTTCCTCCAAAATAAAAAAAAAAAGTAAAGTAGTTAAGTTTCATTGTATGTTAAAATAGAGATACAATGGGAAAGCTTTTTCCCAGGATATGACCAGCTTAGGTGGCACGCACAACTTGGTCTTTAGAGCAGATTTCAAGAGGTAAACAGGTGTAGTTAGGAGTTTTATAGAACAAAGGTCAAGAAAAGTCACAGAGTTGCAATGTAGAAGCAAAGAGCAGAGACTGATAAAGGACATCTCTATCTTTCTGTTAAATGTGAAATAAAACACAAAACATAAAATTTACTCTTATCCATTTTTAAGTATATAGTTCAGTAGTGTTAAGTATATTCATGTTGTTATACGATACATCTCCAGAACATTTTCATCTTGCAAAACTGAAACTATACCCATTGAACAACTTCTCCCCATTTCCTCCTCTAACCAGCCCCTCACAACAACTGTTCTACTTTCTGTTGCTATGACTTTTTGTGCCTGGCTTATTTCACTTAGCATAATGTTCTCAAGGTTTTGTTGTAGAATGTGACAGAATTTCCTTCTTTATAAGACTAAATAATATTTTATTGTATGTATATACCACATTTTGTTTATCCATTCATCTGCAGATGGACCTCTGGGTCACTTACTCATCTTAGCTCTTGTGAATAATGCTGCAGTGAACAAGGACTCTTCTATCTTAACTACTATTAAGATCCCAAGGGGAAAACAGACTTCATTACACATAAACAAATATATATTAAGATAAATCAGCATTCCGCAAAATGTACTCCAAAGAATATAATATATGTTTGAGGGAAGAAAGAACATGATTACAAAAGTTTAGGAACCTCTGAAGTAAAAGAGTTAAACAAGTTTCTTTATTGGGAAACTTCTCAGGTTTTGATTTTTCAATGTGCATTGTGGACCCCTAAGAAATGATATCACAGGCAGTTTTTCCTAAACTTATTTAACCAGAAAGCCCTTGACGCAGGGTCTCTGGGATTCGTGTTCTGAGAAGTAGTTAGGGTAGTCCAGTTTCCACTGAACACTGAACTGAAAGTTGGATTCTTTTTATACTACCTTGAACAGCTATGTGGTCAAAACATACTAATGTTACTAGGATACAATTATGAGCTTGATCTAACCAAGAGGATCTGGCTTTATTTCTTTTATTCCTTTATAGTCTTACAGCTAAAAGGAGCCCTGGTCATGGTGCCAACAAAAATAGTGTCATTCTGAAGCTGATGTAAAAAAATGCACACAACCCAATTTCAGATTCAAGTACACTAAAAGTGATAATGTCTGGTCTTTAGTTTTGGAGCATCTGCAGCTAAAATACAAGTATGATTATTAATGTACCAAAATCATTAAAACCAGAAAGCAGATGTATTAGCAGTTAGTCAAGAAAGTGTCCCACCTTTAGAAAAGGTATCAATAAAGCTTCTATCCAATGCTCTGACTTCCACAAAATAATGAGTAATTGTGATGACAGCTCAAACCACCAAAGCAAGCTTCAATTAGTACAGAGCTACCTGTAGTTCTCAAAACTGCATGAACTAGGAGAATGCATCTCTCAACCATGAAAATTAACAAAGCTGTTATTAAATGTGTACTTACTGCTATAATTTGGTCTCCAATTTGGATTCTTCCATCATGTTCAACAGCACTGCTCTTTGTAATGCTCTTTACAAAGATTCCTGAAGGTTCTAAGATTAGAAATAGGTTTGTTTTTGCTTTGTTTTGCTTTACTATTTACAAAGCACACTCAAACAATACCCATCATCCATTCTCCAAATATAAAATCCTAATTTTGCACAGATATAAATCAACCAACCACACAAAGAAAACCACTAGTAGAAACTTACGCTACAGAAAAAGACAATGGTTTTGTCTGAAATAAAATATCAGAGTCACCTGCACTAAATTATTCCTAAGGAAGATTTCCATCAGTTTATGACAATCTGAAAATACATTATGTTGATTCAATATTTCATAAGACAAAGACATTACAGGCAATTGCCAAGATGAAAGAAATAGAATATTAATGTTTAAAAACTACCTAATTTTTTATCTCCAATGTAACCAGCAATGGTAATTCCTAATCCTTGGACATTTTTAGTGAGTTCTACATCAAATGTCTCATTTTCTTCACTTTTCTGAGTAGAAGCATCAACCTAAAATAAAATTGATAAATAAATATACACATAAATAAACATGTAAACAAACAAGATAATCTTTTTTATACACATAAATAAACATGTAAACAAACAAGATAATCTTTTTTAAGCCACAATCTTTAGAAATAATATGATGTAATTGGGTGTTAGAGAACTCAGCTAGAAAATTATAGAGTAGGGATTACTCCTTCAATCTTGACAACTTGGACTCAGCATCACATTTTTACTCAAAAGGAATGTCAAGAGTAAAGCTGAACACCCCCATCAGAGAAATATATAATTGTCTGTGCGTGCAAAATGTTAAAAATTAGACAGTTTCTTATTAACAAATTCTATTTTCAGGGATGGCTCATCTTCATTTTTGAAGAAGTTAGGATGTAATACAGTTAAAATAACTCATACTTTGAATCCACATCAGCAAGTTCAAATCTAGCTTTGCCACTGTTTTTTTCTAAGCATCACTCTGCTCAACTGTCTATCAGGAATAAGAACAAGTCCAGCTAACAATTATTGAGCAGTTTCTATATAACAGACACCTGTCATGTCTCAATTCATTTACTCCTTAGAATAAGCCTATGAGGTAGGTACAATTACTGTCAATTTTTCTCTGGTGAAACTGAGGAACACAAACTTTTCCAAGGACAAACAGCAATCTAGTAGAGGCAGAATTCAAATGTAGATAAGCTGGTTGCAGAACCCCTGCTCTTAAAAGCTGCACAGTATGTTAATTCCTCCTAGAATGTAGGGGCCATACTGCCCACTCAAGACATGCCGTTATTACTACCTTAAGTTGAGAGCTGATTCTAACACCATGAATGTGAATCTATCCTCCAGATATACTATTAATAGACTGATGATTATTTTGAAAGCCAGTGAAATATATCAAACAGCTAATTAAAACTGTCCTTGGGGCTTCCCTGGTGGCGCAGTGGTTGAGAGTCCGCCTGCCGATGCAGGGGACGCGGGTTCGTGCCCCGGTCCAGGAAGATCCCACATGCCGCGGAGCGGCTAGGCCCGTGAGCCATGGCCGCTGAGCCTGCGCGTCCGGAGCCTGTGCTCCGCAACGGGAGAGGCCACAACAGTGAGAGGCCCACGTACCGCAAAAAAAAAAAAAAAAAAACTGTCCTTGCATTTGCTTTATAAATTCAAACTTTAATACAAAAAGCTTTTTAAAAGGAAAGAATGCCTTTACACATGATTTCCTTCATTCCTGGAGTGGTACCTGAAAGCAGATTTCTCTAATATGTAGACTTGTTATTATGTATTGGACTGAAGGGCAAGGCTCGCTGAATAAAGCATGAGTGAACTAGCGCAGTAAGTCATCAATAAGTTGTTGGCATTATATACTAGTGTGGTGTCAGCAGATTCCACAGAGAACCCTAGGAAGATCACAAAAGAATGAAGTCTTTGGTTCGAATGGACATGCAGGTTGGGGCGAGCTGGTAATGGTTTCTGATTTTCTTTAAGCACACTCTGTACCTCACTGATAAGTCACCTAAATGAGATATAATTGTATAGTAAAGTTTTATTTTTTTCACTGCACATAATTATCTGTGCAAACTTAGCAAAAGTTTAAAGTTTAGATAATTACAAGAAAATGACAGGATGAAATCTGCTTCAATTGAAACAAATGTGTCTTCTATTTTTAATAAGACTTATGCAAGTGCTATTTTAGAGGGTGGCAATTTGACTATCGAATGGTTTTAAAAGGGGCACAAGCTTCACAAATGATGATATGCACAGAATAGATATTTTTCTAAGCTTTCAATTACATCAAGTGGTTTTTGGTATTGCATTCATTTATATATTGCTGAATAAAATGTTTTGTTTACCACAAAAGAATGCCATTTAAATACTTTCATAAACAGGCTTTCTTTCTTTACTTCTTTCTCCCTGCAAAAAATAGCAACGAAACTCAATCCTAAAAACAACAGAATCATGGAAATTTCAAGTGTTCTAATAAAGTTTTAAAGGGCTTGTGGAGGAGGTTAGAAGATTAAAAGAAAGAATTTGTAGCAACTGTTTAGAAAATAACTGTTTTTAGATCTATAAGAAAGGAATGTAGAACTTGCATTTGCTATAAAGCTCATATAGAAATTGGTCATAATTCTCTTCTTAAATATTTAAGAAATTTCTGGATAAAATTATTTTGTTGATATTTAATCCACTATCATCTTGTGACCTGAACTATTTGAGATAACCATCACATTATAATAATTTTGAAACATTCTAGCTTTTATCATACCAAGTTAAGAACAAAGATGGAATGCTCTGCGCCTATGAAGCTTTTGTCACAACCCCGAAAGCATAACTTTTCTCTAAAAAAAATTATATAAGTGGGTCAAGAATAGCAACTTATTACAAATCTGATAACAATTATATGACATACCTGAAAACAACAATGAAAGGTTTTAGTGGGCTTTATTTATCCACCTTGCCCACAAAAAGACACTAAGAAGCAAGGTGTTGAAAGGGAATGATTGGAACTTACAGCCCACCTTACAGAAACTCTTCTAAGTAAGAAAAAGATAGAATTAAATGTTTTACGTATTAGTAGCAAATAATTCTTTAAAATATATCCAAACTTCAAAACATTTTCCTCATAAATGTGCTTAGAGAAAAATCAAAAACAGTAATCTAGAATTTTTAAGCAATCTATCTTTCACCTGTTAGACATTATTCCTATTTAATAAACTATTATTAGTGCTGAAACATCATTACATTTGAATTTTGTTTCATTCTTTAGCACTAATACACTAACATTAATAAGTCTAGTTTCTAAATAAACACCACTGTCATCTAAGTGCTACAGTCTATGACTTTCCCATTAACTGCTTTTATCTCCTTACCCGCATCTCTGGTGTAGAAGATGGGGATGAGGAAAGCGTGATGCCCAAAGAGGTGGGCACCGCTGGTTCTTCCATGGCACCTCTTGCAATCATCAATTTGACTCTATTTCCACACTGTCTGAGGACCTGGGCTACTTGCTCACTGCTCATTCCTGCTAGATCTGTGTCACCAATCTTTAGAATGTGGTCTCCACTGCATAATCGCCCATGCTGAATAAAAAGGGATTGATTAGTCAGATTGTTGTTGTTATTATTATTAACTTCATCAGAGAAATCCCTCATTTAGAGGGAACGAGAGTAATAACAAAAAAAGAGCTATTACATGAATTACCAATCATGGTACATTAAACATGTGGTTGTGATGTTAACTTTCTTTTGAAGCATGCTAACTTCATTAAGTGTGATGTAAGTAAATGAAATTCATAAATATTCTTTAAATCAGTAGTTGATATGACCTTTTCAATTTGATTTCTACCCACTCGATGCAAGAAAGCACTAGTCTTTCTGTGAATTTTTTGAGGGATAAAATAAACAGAAAATGCCACTAAGGAAAAGTGAAGTATAACTCACTTCACAAATATATATAACTCAAAATACAGTATCAACCACAAAAATCCACTGGGTTAATACCACAATTTTCTGCATTGCCATTTCAAAAATTTGCATCCCTAAAAAACTCATTTGCAGATGAAATATTTGTGAGACTTAAATTCAGATAAACCAGGGAAGTGAACAGCAGTCTGGTAAGCCTCCATACAGGCACTGTCCACTAGAACTTTCTGCAGTGATGAAATGTTCTGCATTGTCCAATATGGAAGCTACAAGCAACATATTGCTCTAGAGCACTTGAAATATAGCTTGTCTAATGGAGGAACTGGGGTGGTAATTTTATTTCATTTTAATTAATTCAAATTTGAATTTAAAAAGTGATATGTGGCCAGTACCTACAGTATTAGACAGTGCAGCTCTATACACAAGGTAAAGCTGATTTACCACAAGCCTGTCAATTAGAGAAATTTCACTGGATACTGCATGATACTGGCTAATGTTTAAAAGGAAGAAAACGCACATACTATTGAGTTACTCTCAATAATTGATAAGGTTATCTCTATTGATAAGGCTGCCCATAAATCTGCCTTTCATTTACCAATATGAAAAATACTTGATGCACGTGACTTAAGTTCAAATACACATGCAAAAGCAAACAGCTTTATATATAAAACATTATAACCAAGGCAAAAGAGACACTAGAACTTGTCAAATTAAAATGTAAATCATAATTAGTAACTTTACGATTTTCTCACATATGCTCCAACAACTTTTCATAGCATAAATGGCAATGCTTTAATAAACTACTGTAAGAGATAAAAACAGGCTGTACTTCATATACAAAGATGACACCAGTGACCCATCACTAAAGGGACAAGATGAATCTTATTTTTCGCCCTTCAATAATGAAGTATTCTTTTTTCCATAATACCTTGTACCTATAAAACAGATAAGTAGGCTTATAAACATGATTTACAATCATAAAATAAAGGATATATACCTCTGCAATGATCAAAACCACAACCTGGGCTTTAGTCTGTGATTCTAAAGAGGCTTAAGATCACTGTCTGTAACTGTAACTGAAAATCAAGGTCTCTCTTGAAATGTATTTCTCCCCAGGTCTAAGAAAAACATTTTACATACAAGTCCAGCGAAAGAGAAGATTCTGACACTGTCTAAAGCCAAATTCTCTTCTAACAGAAATGTAAAAGATGAAGGTGTATTTTTGATAAAACATAAAAAATCTGCTGCAGTAGCTTACCTGATCAGCTACTCCTCCAGGCAGGATGGTTTTCACGATCACGCCAGTTGCTTTTCCTCCTACAATGCCAAATCCCAGACCAGAGCCATCATTTACCAATTCAATAGTCTCCACGTGCTGCCAGTGAACCTGAAAGCAAAGCCCCCATATGAATTTGAAAACATTTTACGAAAAACTAAAATTATTACTACAGTTGAGATCTCTATGAATATTATTTTGTGATTAGTATTAAATAACTAAGTGCAGACATAATAATGAGTTTTAACAGGGTCCCTTTTATTTAGTACACTTCTCTTTCAACATGTTGTTACTGCTATTGATATAACCATTCTTGAAATAATCAATACATCATTACAGTGACTGCATTTAACCACGTAAAGAGAGATTTGCAAGATCCTTTGTAGAACTTAAAAAAAAAAAAGGGATGATCAAGGAAAGACTGTTAGCTGTTAAGAACTTCTTCTGCATAAACCCTATTGGGCGAGATTCCAAACAAAGTGACCTCTTAAAGTCACTGACAGCTGTCAGTGACTTTACAAAGCAAAATTAAGATTTTATTTGCTTACCCTTAGAGTCAACTGGTTTTTTTTCCTTTTTTCTTTTTTTTAAAGAGCTCGTACTCTGATAAGATCAATAAGATTGTTTTTTGTTTTTCTTTTTTAATTTATTTTTTGGCTGCACAGGGATCTGTGCATGAGGGATCTCGGTTCCCGGACCAGGGATCGAACCCGGGCCCTTGGCAGTGGAAGTGCGAAGTCTTAACCAGTGGACCGCCAGGTAAGTCCCTAGAGTAAACATTTTTAAGGGACTAAAAATTTTTTTTTTTTTTTTTTAAGGAATGATGTCAAGTAAAAAGGCTACATAAAGAAAGGTAACAATCCCATTCACCACTGCAACAAAAAGAATAAAATACCTAGGAATAAACCTACCTAAGGAGGTAGTAAAAGACCTGTGCTCAGAAAAGTATAAGACACTGATGAAAGAAATCAAAGATGACACAGATGGAGAGATATACCATGTTCTTGGATTGGAAGAATCAATATTGTGAAAATGACTATCCTACCCAGAGCAATCTACAGATTCAATGCAATCCCTATCAAATTACCAATAGCATCTTTTACAGAACTAGAACAAAAACTCTTAACATTTGTATGGAGACACAAAAGACCCCGAATAGCCAAAGCAATCTTGAGGGAAAAAAATGGAGCTGGAGGAATCAGACTCCCTGACTTCAGACTATACTACAAAGCTACCATAATAATCAAGACAATATGGTACTGGCACAAAAACAGAAATATAGATCAATGGAACACACCTATCATCAACTAATCTATGACAAAGGAGCCAAGGATATACAATGGAGAAAAGACAGTCTCTTCAGTAAGTGGTGCTGGGAGAACTGGACAGCTACATGTAAAGAATAAAATTAGAACACTCCCTAACACCATACACAAAAATAAACTCAAAATGGATTAAAGACCTAAATGTAAGACCGGATACTATAAAACCCTTAGAGGAAGAACACTCTTTGACATAAATCACAGCAAGATCCTTTTTGACCCACCTCCTAGAGTAATGGAAATAAAAACAAAATAAACAAATGGAACATAATGAAACTTAAAAGCTTTTGCACAGCAAAGGAAACTATAAACAAGATGAAAAGACAACCCTCAGAATGGGAGAAAATATTTGCAAATGAATCAACGGACAAAGGATTAATCTCCAAAACATATAAACAGCTCATGCAGCTCAGTATTAAAAAACAAACAACCCAATCCAAAAATGGGCAGAAGACCTAAATAGACATTTCTCCAAAGAAGACATACAGATGGCCAAGAAGCACATGAAAAGCACTCAACATCACTAATTATTAGAGAAATGCAAATCAAAACTACAATGAGGTATCACCTCACACCGGTCAGAATGGGCATATCAGAAAATTTACAAACAACAAATGCTGGAGAGGGTGTGGAGAAAACGGAACCCTCCTGCACTGTTGGTGGGAATGATACACCACCAATGATACACCAACCAGTGGTTAATTGATACAACCACTGTGGAGAATAGTATGGAGGTTCCTTAAAAAACTAAAAATAGAATTACCATATGACCCAGCATATGGTATGGGCATATACCCAGAGAAAACCATAATTCAAAAAGACACATGCACCCCAATGTTCACTGCAGCACTATTTACAATAGCCAGGACATGGAAGCAACCTAAATACCCATTGACAGACGAATGGATAAAGAAGATGCGGTACATACATATAATGGAATATAACTCAGCCATTAAAAGGAATGAAATTGGGTCACTGGTAGAGGCAAGGATGGACCTAGGGACTGTCATACAAAGTGAAGTAAGTCAGAAAGAGAAGAACAAATATCGTATATTAATGCATACATGTGGAATCTAGAAAAATGGTACAGATGAACTGGTTTGCAAGGCAGAAATAGAGACACAGATGTAGAGAACATACGTATGGACACCGAGGGGGAAAGCGTGGGGTGGCAGGGTGGTGGTGGTGGGATGAATTGGGAGATTGGGATTGACATGTATACACTAATATGTATACAATAGATAATAAGAAACTGCTGTATAAATTAAATTAAATTAAAAAAAATTTTTTAGAAGCCATAAACTTAATCATAATTACATAAAAAATATTCCAGGCCACAGAGAGATGCAACAAAAAGGGAAAAATCCAAGAAGTACAAAGAATCTACAGGAAGTGTGAACCCATACAAAACCTTAAAGAAATAGAAAAATACGTTCTGTTCCTCTTGAAAATCTGATGTACTCACCGGATTAGAGTGAGCTGAAATTGTGCTGGCCGCAGATGGAGAACGGGAAACTATGGGGCTGATGAGCTGAGGCAATGAGCCTCTGGCAATAACCAGCTTGACAGTATCTTTAGCTTTCTGCAGGATGCTGATAGCCTGCTGATGTGTAATTGTCTGATCAAGTGCCTGTCCGTTAATAGCAAGGATCTGATCAGTTTCCTTCAATCTTCCATCTCTAAGAATGAAAAAGGGGGTAAAAAAATAACTAACAGCTCTCAAAACAATGACAGCTTCTTTGGCACGCATTTTCAGGTTATTTTTAATTCTATTTTCTAATGTCCACAATATGAAAGCTTTTTCCTGCAGTTGCACTTCTAAAAATATTTTTTCTATTTCTTTAATTTAGTATGTATATGAGATGGTGTTTACTAAACTATTGTGCCCAGTCATTATGCTGTACACCTTAAACTTACATACTGCTGTATGTCAATTATGTCAAAATAAAAACGGAAGGGAAAATATATATGCTTTGGCTCCAGTTGACCTACCCCTAATCAACCCCTCCCAGTTAAAAGCACCTTCTTTTCAGCTACCCACTCAACCTATACATTGTATTTTAGATGTTCCTATCCTCTACAAATGAAAGCAAAGATGTATATATTTACTTGTTGCTTTGAGTATATTAATAAAATATAGCTCAAATTATCATAGGCCATTTGTATACTTTTCTATAAAGTAATTTTAAAATCTAATCAAAAAGAGCCCATTTAATAGCAATGAGAGTACTGCCCTAGTCAAATTTTTCTTTCCTTACTAAAAAATGATTAAGTTATAGCTAAATTTAAAAGTAACTCTCCTTTCAAAGGACTTTCTTTTTATTGTAGCAATGTTAAGAATTTAATGATTTCTAAAAACTAATTAATAACAGATTATATTCAGTTTTTTGTCTGTTTTTATTCATTTTTGTTCCTTGAAATTCTCCCAAGGTGAGCAGTACCTTCTGAATCTGGTATCAAAAACAGAAAAGAGGGGCTTCCCTGGTGGCGCAGTGGTTGAGAGTCCGCCTGCTGATGCAGGGGACACGAGTTCGTGTCCCGGTCTGGGAAGATCTCACATGCTGCGGAGCGGCGGGGCCCGTGAGCCGTGGCCGCTGAGCCTGTGAGTACGGAGCCTGTGCTCCGCAACAGGAGAAGCCACAACAGTGAGAGGCCCATGTACCACAAAAAAAAACAAAAACAAAAACAGAAAAGACACAGTGACAGTCTCACCTGTGGGCCACACTGCCCTCCTGGATCTCCTGCACAAATATCCCCAGTTCTCCCCGGTTTTCACTCCTCAGTCCCACAACACTGAACCCAAGGCCTCCACATGGAGGTTTGAGGAGCTCAAAAACTTCTATTTGGCGACCCTGTTCAGGAAAAAAAGCAAGAAATATAATTAAATGCAAATCACTGCACTTGCAATCATCTTATTAGTGACATTAATCTGTTCTTTAAAAAAAAAGAAATTAAAAATATTTTTTTCTAAGATAAACTTTATCACTCATCACCTAGAATGAGACATTTATTTATCCTGAAGAATATTTCTGAAACATAACATATAATGCTCAATTTAAAATATGATAATTAAAAAAAGGAACAGAAAAATCTCAGAATCACCTAAACCCACATAAATTCTACATCTTTGTCATTCCAATTTTTTCAGATATTATAAATGTCTTCATAAATAAGAATATAATATATATTTTAAATATACTTGATATATATTTAATGTATATATTTAACTTACATAATGTAAATATATATAAGTATTCTTCAAATTATCCAGGATTTGATTACATTCTTAAGATATTATTATACATTCTATCATTAACTATCAGGAAGAAATGCTCTTACCTGGGCCATATTTTTGATCAGTTGATCAAATTCATCACAAGCAGGTTTCCCATTGATGTGTGCAGTACCCAATCCTGTAAGAACTTCCAGATTCCCATTATTTGGGGATAATAAAAATGATTCATTTTGCAGAGTAGGAATTACAGCTGGGCTGAGATGTGGAATGTGGGCACATTCAACATTTGAAATTGTGGGAGTTGCAATGTTTACCTAAGAGTAATATGGAGACTATTAACAACTTCGTCATTCCATAAACTATTTCATAGCAATCATCCCAAGAGAGGTAATAATGAAGTACCTACGAAATTTCAAAATGTCCATACCCTTTTATTCTGCAACTCTATTTCAAGAAATTTATTTCAAGGAGAAAAATTAGAAAAATACACAAAGATGTAAACGCAAGGATGTTCAGCACAGCACTATGTTTTAGGTGGAAAAAGTTTTAAAAACTAATTAAGTGAAAAGAATCAGTGTTCACAAAACACATCCATACATATGTTTTTAAGTGAAAAAGCCTAGTTATTGAACAATAACAGTAAGTATAGTACAATTCAATGTACACTCAAAAAATGTTTACATGTGTATTAAACATCTGGAAGAATATACACCAAAACACTAACAGAACACTAGTTGTCCCCAAGAGATGGGATTCCAGAAGGCCATTAACTTACCATATTGCTTGAATTTTTATAACAACCTATGCAGTAAAGAATTTGGTCTTTCCCAGAAAGAAGCCTGGCCTTTGTCCTTACCTCATAGGAAGAAACTTCTAAACCCTTGGAATTTCCCAGATGACAGAAGTGTCTCTGTTATTCACAGTGGGCCCCAAGGCCACATGATATCCTCTCAAACTCTTAAACTAAGTCATCTCACATGGGCAATCAATCATGCCTATGAAATGATGTCCCAATAAAAACTCTGAACACCAAGCTCAGGTGAGCTTCCTGGGTTGGCAATACTCCACGCATACTGTCACACATTGAGTTTGGGAAGGGAACACTTCCTGAGGAACATGGAAGCTTCACATCTGGAATCCTCTCAGATTCAGTGCTATGCATCTCTTTCTTAGGTTAACTTTCGACCTGTATCCTTTCCCTATAACAGACCATAACCATGAGTCTTAACAGCTTGCAGTAGGTTCTATAGGTCCTTCTAATGAATTACTGAACCTGAGCGTGGTTTGGGGAACCTCCTGAATGTGCAGTTGGAATCAGAAGTGAGGATGGTCTTGTGTGGACTCTTCCTTCCAACTTTGTATTTGGAGCTTAACTCCTTGCTGTTGGTGGCACAAGTCTAGGGCAGAGCTTCTAGTCTGGAGGACCACGCCCTCAAACCTCACAGTATGGTTAACTCCAGGTACAATGATATTAATAAACAACAACAAAATATTCTGTAATTACTTGTATGTGCCTGTTATACAGAGCTAAATAATCTAATAATAATAAATAATATATTTATTATTAATATTTATAGAATATCTTATATAAAGTCATACTGACATTAATATAGTAATATTAAATAATAATAAATATTACATTAAAGCTAAGCAATTATTAAAACAGTGCAAAGAGTCAATCCTAATTTTGTATTTCTATAGGGTATCTGGAATGTAACTTTTAATTTACAATTAATCGTAAGAAAAGTTATAGCAATGACACTTTTGGATCACTCTCTAAGCTCATCTCCCAGCACTCTGTCCTTCACTCACAAAGCTCCAGCTATACTAACCACTTTACTGTTCCTCCAACTGCCAAGCTGTTCTCTCTAGCAGCCAAGTACGTCCTTCCCCCAAGGATCTACGTGCTTACATTTTTTGTTCATCCAAGTACACTTAACATCACCTCAGAGAAGGCCTCCCTGACAACCCTAACTAAGACTGCGTCCCACCATTACGCTCCATGAACTGACACTGCCCTGTTTTTCTTCATGGTGCTTATTATTGCCTGGCATGCACCCTGCTGTCATGGAGCTTCCACCCCAATCTGCAGAGACAGACTAGAATGTAGAATTCTCCAGTGGAGGAATTCGACTATTTTATTCTCTATTATATCCTCATCCTCTAGGAGAGTGTCTTGCACGGAGTTGGCTTTCAATATCCATCTGCAGAATAAATGTTTATCCATTTTTAAGGACCCACTCTGATCTAATCTGCCCAATGACCCTCCAAGAATCACTATTACCATTTTACAGATGACAAAATTACACAAAGTCACACACCTAGTAAGTAGATTATGACCTAGATTTTTTTCATCATGGTGCTACTACCATCTTCGTATTATACACATAGCAAACAATCATTTCTGGAAATGAGACATTAGTAAATGTCTTCCACTGACAGAAGCAATCAAAATATTTCACAATTTATGTCACCATTCCATGCCTAAGCTTGTTACCTGTCCTAATAAATAAAACAGGAAACTCAGTAACTTACCAAAGTTACCAGTAATTCACCATTTTATTGGCTATCTACAACCACAGATGTAAAGGAGATCAAGGTATTTGAGGAAGAGGCTTTTGGGAATCCTTTCAAATGCTTATTTTAAAATCTACAGCAGGCATGATCAATTATTATTTTTTCAGAAGTAAGCTTCTTATGCCAAACCTGATTTTTTTTTAAACCTGAGCATGGCAACTTCAATAAAATCTGCCAGCAGAAGATACACTGTTCAGGTTGAAGCAGATGGCATCATGAAATCTGTGACAGGCTGAGGATCCCACATACCAGGACCTAATGCCTATGGTATGTTTGCATAGGGAAAAAATATTTGGAGTTTTGCTACAGTGAGCTAGGATGAACAAATCACATTATAAGCACAAAGAGTCTGTCTGTGTGAAGTTAACTGGTGAAACAGAAGCTCTGACACTATGCAAGACAAGGTGTGAAGGCATTCCAAGAGTAAAGTTATATATGCATATAAAGCTATATGATATTGAATATCAATTGTCTTCCACAAATTTGTTAAAGGTTAACAAATGACAATGACTCCTCCTACCTCCTCCCAGCCACTGAGGTCTACATAAATGTAAAAGCAAAGAGATCACATAAGTAAAAACTAAAATTTAATTATACCGTTATACAAAAGGCTTGTTTCTAACTTTGAAAATTTATACCCATAGCAAAAAGGCACCTTGTGATTCTGCCATAGCTTTATTAAAATGGCTTTCTGAACTATAATCTCTTTGAAGAACAAGAATAAATCTTCTTTGCCATGATAGGTCTGTTCATAACAGACACAGTATAAATGTTTAATAAAAAGAACTTGACTCCCATCTTGGTTTATAGAATATAAAATAAACAGAAGAAAACACAACTATCTGTTGATTTTTACATACAGGTAAACAATCTGTATAATTTATGGAAATTGCTAGTAAATGAGCAACAGTCACCACATAATTTTCTGTTCTCTTTAGCTTCTGGCTATTTCAGTCTAAAAAGGTCTTTTATGTTCTTAGTAAATAAACATGTATTAATTTATGGATTCTAATTAGTGCTAACATTAAAACATAAATTAAATAAAAACTATGTAAGGTATTCAATTAAAAAGTTACCAAATTCTTTGTGAAAGGGTAATATGGAACACCATCTCAGTATTTAGAAAAACAGGAGGAGCTCTATTATAAGATGTAGTCAGAACCAGCAAAAGGTTCACTTACTCTAAAAGGTCAGATAAAGCAAAAATCATAACAAAGGACAAATATACAACTTAAGCACGCTATTTTAACTTAAAACACACATACATATTCACAAATATCTTGATATATGGGAGGTTCCACCCTCTTTCTTATATAAACCACATTCATATAATATGGACTTTTTTTTCAAATTCAGCCTCTTTACAAGGTGAAGCAAGAATCTGGACACTTGGGAAACAATTTCAGGATAGAAACCTTCCAGATTTTTAGGATATTTTTCTTCAGTGTTTCACAGTTGCCTCTAACACAACCCACTCACCAACAATTGTTTTATCAATTCATCTGTGTAGTCTTTAAAATGAATTTAAATAACTTTTCACAGAAAAATATCTTTTGTCATAACTTTTATACTACATAATAAAGCCACACAAATATAAAAATATTATGACTTGCATAACTAGCTCTAAAATGACTTTTTAATAAATATACACTTACAAAAGCAAAGAGACAAGAAAATATCTGACTGAACAAGTGTTTAGTGCTCCGGGCATCAGTCAATATGCACTACAGGAGAAAAGGACAGCATCTTTTTACGTAGCAAACAACTTATCTGGACGTGTACTAAGAGAGCTGCCTCTTCTATAAGAGCATCCCAAGAAAACAAAAATTCTCTTTAGTTCTCTGTACAATTAAGCTCGCCCTGTGGAAATAACTGTATCAGAATAACCCTTCCACTGAGATCATTGGAAAATTTGCATAAAAAGCTGTTTAAAAAAAAAACTTTAAAAGATCAAAAGGAAACCATCACTTCTGCCATATTCTATTCATCAGAACTAAATCAGTAATGCCAGCCCATACTCAAGAAGGTATCACACAAGAGCACAAATACCAGGAAGTAGGGATTATTGGTGTCCAGCCTCCAGGCTGTCTATGATAGCACATCACGGTAAAGCAGCTGAAAGCCAAGACAGAGGGAAGATCTTAAAAGCCACCAGAGCAAAAACAGACCTTATATTCAAAGAATAAAGGTGACATCTGACTTCTCAAGTGAATCACTGAAAGACAGAAGAGAACTTAAAAATTAAAAGAACTGACAACCTGACATTTTCAGAACAACCCCCCACATACATACTCAACACACAAAGTATTGTTTCAGTTTTGTACAAAAGAAATACCAAAATAAATTCTTATGCAAAAAGAAAATGATCCCTGATGGAATTTCCCTAATGCAGAAAAAACTGAAGAGCACAAAAAAGGGTTTAAAAATGTGAGTAAATCAATAGAAATTGCTTACAACACATAATCGAAAAGTTCTGAAGTTTAAAATTCATGTCAAATTAAACTACGTGAATAATTACACAAAATATAGGAGTAGGGTAAATGGGGTGAAAGGTATTAAGTTCCTTGAATTTTCCAGGAAGTAGTGAAAGTACTAATTAAAGTAGAATCATATAAGTTAAGGATGTATATATCTGATGAAGGACTCATACCTAGAATATATAAAGAAAATTCAAAACTCAGGAATCCAAAAAATCCAATTAAAAAATGAACAAAAGACACAAAGAGACATTTCACCAAAGAGGATACATGGATGGCAAATAAGAACATAAAGGTGTTCAGCATCTTATCTGTTAGAGAAATGCAAATTATAAGCACAGAAAGATATCACTATATACCTAACAGGATAACTAAACAACAGCACATGCTGGTGAGGATGTGGAGAAAACGGAACACTCATACACTGCTGGTAGGAACGCAGAACAGTAGAGCCCCTCCGGAAAACAGTTTGGCTGTTTCTGAAAAAAAACCCTCAGTGCATATTTGCCATACGACCCAGCAATTGTGCTCCTGGGCACTTATTATAGAGAAATGAAAACATATGTCCACACAAAAACATGTACATAATTGCTCATAGCAGCTTCACCTATAAGAGTAAAAAACTGGAAACCAACAAAATGTCCCCTAGTAAGTACATCCATACCCAGAATAATACTCAACAACCAGAAGGAACAAAATATTAAGATACACAGAAACTTGGAGGGATTATACTGAGTGAAAAAAAACAATCTCAAACTGTCACATACATTATATTTTTATAAGAGTCTTGAATTGATTAAATTATAGAGATGGAAAAGGGTGCCAGGGTTAGGAATGGTGTGGAGTAGGGGGCTGGATATGAATATAAAGGGGTAGCAGAAGGGAGGTCTTTGTGGTGGTGAATAGATCAGTATTTAGATGGTGGTGGTAGTTACACAAATCTATACAAGTGGGAAAAAATGACACAAATTGAAAAAATTAACACACATTGTACCAGTATCAGTTTTGTGGTATGATATTTTACTATAATTAAGATGTAACCATTGGAGGAAACTTGGTGAAATATACATAGGGCTATACATATGCTACATTGAAAACTTCCTGTGAATCTGTACTTAATTCAAAATAATTTTTTTAAGTTAATTCAAATAGGTTAAGGATACTGACTGTAATCTTTAGGGTGACCAATAAAAGAATAATAAAATGAAGTATAAATAACATGCTAATAGAAGAAGAAGATAATATTAAAAAGTCAACTAATACAAAAAAGGCAAAAAAGAGTAAGAAAACAAAAATGTCAAATTTAAATTTATCAATAATTACATTAAATATGAAGGGGTTAAATACTCAAAGACTGAAATTGTCAGATTGGATAATACAGTAAAATCCAAATGTATACTGTTTACCAAAGACACAGATTAATAATAAAAAAAGAGATACAGAAAAGATGAAAGTAGAAAGATGGAAAAAAGATACACAACACTTACATTAACCAAAAGAAGCCTGATACAGCTAAACTAATATCAGACAAGTAGATTTTAAGAAGCATCACTGAAGATAAAAAGGGACAATACATAAAGGGTCAATTCAACAGAAAGAAAAAACAGTCTTAGTAATCTAAAAAGATAATCTCAAAACAGGTAGGGCAGGGACTTCCCTGGTGGTCCAGGGGTAAAGAATCCACCTGACAATGCAGGGGACGCGGGTTTGATACCTGCTCAGGGAACTAAGATCCCACATCATGCTGCGGGGCAACTAAGCCTGTGCGCCACAACTACTGAGCTCTCGTGCCTGAAATAGAGCTCGCGTGCCGCAAACTACAGAGCCCAGACGCTCTGGAACCTGCAGGTCACAACTACAGTGCACACGCACCCTGGAGCCTGTGCACCACAACTAGAGAAGAGGAAAACCCACATGCCACAGCTAGAGAGAAGCCTGCGTGACACAACTAGAGGGAGGCCCGCACACCACAACGAAGAGCCCGTGTGCCACAACTAAGACCCAGTGCAGCCAAACGAATAAATAATAAATCGTTAAGGAAAAAAAAAACAAACAGGTAGGGCAAAAAGGACTCAGAATCCAAATAAGAAATAGGCAAATCCACAATCATAATTAGAGTTTATAACAAATCTCTCTCAGTAACTGACAGAATGAAAAAAAATCAATAAGGATATAGAAGATATGAACAACATTCTAAATAAAGTTGACCTAATTGACAAATATAGAACATTGCACTCAGCAACTGCTGGATGCTGAATTCTTTCCAAATACAAAGGAACTATTTATCTAAATAGACTATAGGTAGTTCAAAAAGCATGTGTCAACAAACCCCAAAGAACAGATGACCTCTGATTACAGTAAATTAAGCTCGAAATCAATAACAGAAAGGTAACAAGAAAGCTAAAATATGTTAGTCAATTAAGCAATACATTTCCAAATAAACCATGGGTCAAAGCAATTATATTAAAATTTAAACATTTTGAATTAAATGATGATGAAGATACAACATACCAAAATTGTGGGATGCAGCAAAAGCAATGCTTAGAAAGAAATTCATAGACTTAAATGGATATATTAGAAAAAGATGGGGCTTCCCTGGTGGCGCAGTGGTTGAGAGTCCGCCTGTCGATGCAGGGGACACGGGTTCATGCCCCGGTCCGGGAAGATCCCACATGCCATGGAGCGGTTGGGCCTGAGAGCCATGGCCGCTGAGCCTGTGCGTCCGGAGCCTGTGCTCCGCAACGGGAGACGCCACAACAGTGAGAGGCCCGCGTACCGCAAAAAAAAAATAGAAAAAGATGAAAGATTAATAAATCAATGAGCTGAGCATCTGTATCAAAAAGCTAAAATAAAACAGTATACCAAATCTGAAAAAAGGAAGAAAATAACATAGGTTAGACCAGAATTGAGGAAAAAATTTTTTAAATACAATAAAGAAAGCCAAAAGTTAGACTTTTGGAAGAAAAAGGATTAATAAAATAGATAAAACACCAGGAATGTTTCAGAAATTGGACTTTATTATAAATTTTTAAAAATTTTCTGGTCACCAAAAGATACAATTATGGGAGTCAAAAAGCAAAACACAAAGCAGAAAAAGACAACTGTAATACATATGTCCAACAAAAAAACTGTATTCAGAAAATATAAAAAACCCTTGTCAGTCAATGAGAAAAGGACTGACAAAACAATAGAAAAGTGTGCAAAAAAACTTAAACAGAAACTCCACAAAGGAGGATATCCAAATAACCAACAAGCATATGAAAAGGTACTCAACATCATCAGTCGTCAGGAAAATGCAAATTAAAACAATAATGTGATACTACAAGTACCGCTAGAGTGGCTAAAATTGGGGGGGGAGGGGGAAAGAAAATTAAAGCTGGCGGTACCAAGTATAAGCGATGATGTGGACAAGAATTTTCATACATTATAGTGAGAGCACAGACCTACAACTGCTTTGGGAAACAGTTGGGCAGAATCTACAAATGCTGAATATATACCTTAAGACCCAGAAATTTCACTCTAAAGTAAATACCCAAGAGAAATGCACAACTGTGAACATCAAAAGACATGCTAGAACATTCATGGCAATTTTATTTATAATACAGCCAAAAACTGGGGAAAACCCACAAAATTATAGTCAACAAAAGAAAGGAAAAATATATTCTAGTATATTCATGCAACAAAAAAATGAAAAGAATGACAGCTACATACAACAACCAAAAAGAATCTCACAGACACAAAGCGAAGACAAAGAAGCCAGGTACAAAAGCATATATACTCAGATTGTATTATATAAAATTCAAATATTCATCTATGGGATGAAAGTCAAAATAGTGTATGATCTGACTTATATGTGGCATCTAAAAAAGCCAAACTCACAGAAACAAGGAGTAGATTGGTGGCTGCCAGGGGCTGGGAGAAATGGGGAGATGCTGGTTAAAGGATACAAACTTCCACTTGTAAGATGAAAAAATTCCAGGTATCTAAATGGACAGCATGGTGACGACAGTTAACAATATTGTATTATATACTTGAAAGCTGCTAAGAGAATAGATTTTAAAAAGTCTTCGCCTAACACACAAAGGGTTAATTATGTGAGGGGATAGATGTATTAACTAGCCTTACTCTGGTAAATAAGGGTAGCAAATATTTCAAATATCACGTTGTACATCTTAAACTTATACAATATCCTATGTCAACTATAACTCAAATAGGCTGGAAAAAATAGTGATTCCTTTGGGGTAGTTAGGACTGACCGAGGGGACACAGAGATTATTATGGAGTGCTGGTAACCTTCTATACCTTGATTTATGGGGAAGGTTATGTGTACATCCAATTTGTAAAAAATCCTTGAGCCATATAATCTTCGCTTGATTGTATGTTTTTTTCTCAAAATTTTTTAAAGTTTACAAAGTAAGCGATACAATCAGAGCAGAGAACCTGGGGTACTCCAATGAATGATATACACATACACTTCTCTTAAAGAAAGAGGTAGTAGGAATAGCCTCTATGTATCAAGCTAAACCTTCTCTGACAGAAACTGAATTTAAAGTTCAATTACCCAGCATTCACCTTAAGTGAAGGAAAATAAAGAAGTGGATATCTGAAGATGAAGCTTAGTCTATTACTGTGATACATTACCCTCCACAGGCTTGATATGGATTCAACTGGCTAATTCCCACTGCCAGAATAAATCTTTTAACGAGTGCTCAAGTCAAGATGAATCCTCAGCAAATGTGTTTTGACCTCTGTAGCGCACCTAGATCTTTCTTCCTTAAAGATTATACATTTTTAAAGCTTGTATCATTTAATTGCACACCAAATTAGAAGAAAAAAATAATCTTTACTCTGTCTTACACTTTTACACTAAAGTAGTTTGACCCACCCTGGTACAAGCCTGATATAACTCTAAGATTTTTTTAATTATAAATTGTTTTTCATCTTTTTTCAATAATAATACCTATTCTTTAAAATTAATGTAATTCCAAACATACTCAACAAGATCAACATCTTAATATTTTGATCATATGCATGTGGTTTATGCACTTAAGCTTAATCCAATAGAAAATTTTTCAAATACGTAGATTCACTTAACAAAAACTGCTACAAAATACTGAAATATTAACTTCTTAGGTTTTATCTATCCCTTCTGTGTTGTTAACTGAAAAGGAAGTTAACATTATTAGCTTTATCTTCATGGCTAACATCAATCTTTCCAGAAGTACTTGTATTATTGTCTACAAAAATGACTGCTTAGGATCAAACTGAATTTCCCAAAGCATTTCTGTATAGATTGTCCAAACCTAATTTGTGGTCCTGTTATTTTGACTTATTCTGAATTCAGAGTATAGCAATGAGAATAAAACAACCCAAATGCTTACGTACATTTGATGAATACTGTATTTCTATCACTTAAAAGCTAAAATATGCATTATCTTGAATTAAACAAGAAAAATGACCACTGCTTTTGCAACCCTAGTTTTGGTAGATTTAAAACAAATTTATAAACATATATTGCTAGTTCACTTTCCCAATTTTTTGTTTGTTTGTTACTCCCTCAACATAGTGGAAAAATAAGAAGCAAGGCACTCTCTGGGGAATCTGCCATAACAGGTGCACCTCATAGAAATGCAGACTTTTTTTTTTTTTTTTTAATCTGCACCTTGTCTTTTCTTCTTGTAGAGCAAGAAAGTGCTTATTTTCTTGTGAATTTACAAAAATGCTGTAAAACACTCTCTGGAACTGATCCCAAATATGAAATGCAAAGAGGAATAGGATGCTGAGAGTATTCAATGAAATACAGCACCTAAAATGGTAGCAATAACAGGAAAAAAAATCTTATACATAATAGAGCTCCATTTCAAGTTTGGAACCAAGACATGCCTCTTTTTCCATAAATCATTCAGTGAAACACTGAGTAGAGCACAACTCTGATGCATTATTGAACAGGCAAACCCCCTTGCACAGTAATTGATGGTGGCACTCTTGATTTAATGATCCTTATTTTTAAAGCTAATTAAAGAAATTGAGTTGCATGTTCAAAGCATATTAGCTTAATGTGACCAGACTATTTTGGACATAAAGTAGCTCACAGTTCCTGAACTAAACAAGATACAAAATGCAACAGCAAGTTATAAGGGCAGGGTGGGGGGTTCTGATGAAACAAGCATAATTTTACATTTTCTATGAGACCTATCTTTAGTTCATTCAAATACTTATTCAGCACCTGAAATGTCCGAGACATTGGGCTCTAGGGGATGGGATGGTAATTAAAGCGGTGTCTGTGGTAGACTGTGAAAGAAAAGGCAACAAATTATTTTCAGCTCTTCTCAGCAAGAACAAGTCTATTTCCCCACCTTTGAATCAAATAAAAACGTTCTTGATGAAGTAGTAAAAATTATTAATTTTATTCGATATTGACTCTTGCATGCACATCCTTTTAATACTCTGTTAAAAATGGTAAGTAAGTATAAAGTACTTCTGCTATACAAAAAAATACAATTGTCAGAAGAGAAGCACTATTGTTTGAGTTGCAAACTAAACTATGCTATTTTTTTCATGGGTACCATATTACTTGAAAAAAATGACTTAAAACCAAAAATGATTATACAGGCTTCGGTATATGGCAGACAATTTCTCAAAAATAAACAAAGTATGCTTGTCACTTCAAGGAAAACAACTGACAGTAATTGTTGCCAGTAGTAAAATTTGAGCTTTCAAGTAAAAATGAGAATTTTGAAAAATTTGCATCTGCCTTCCTGAGCTTGACACTTTTCCATAATTTAAAGACTCCATTGATAAGATCAGAAGCAATATTAGCCAAGTGTAACTTTCTGATACTATATAGTGAAATGTGAAACGTAATTTTTCTATTTTTCAAATTTTCCAGATGACCAATATAATATAAAATTCTGCATGGATAATAAAAGTAAAAATTCATAGCACAAGACAGATTTTACTGTAACAGTACAAAATGTTCACTGTTCTGGTTTCAGATTCCACGTTGTAACTAACCTTTAAGAAACTACCAGGAGTTTTGGTGTCCTATTGAAGGAGGATATCCACAACCATCTGAAAAGGCTATATATACCCCTCCCCTTTTCCAGCTACATACTGATACTTGCATGAGGCCTGATTTTCTCATATACATCAACTAAAACAAAAAATGCAAACAGATCAAAGGCAGAAGCAGACATGAGAATCCACTGTCTTCTACTGAGCCACGTTAAAGAGATGAGCAAAAATATAAAACAATGCCACTCTTCTCACTAATTTTTAAAGGTAATCGGTTTATTACTGTTTTTAATATAATAAGTAAATATTTACAATAGATCTCAATTTTAATTTCTAACCTGATAAATACTGGTGTATAAAACCACAAAAACAGAAGCTCTTTGAGGTACTTGGTAATTTTTAACAATGTAATAGGGTCATGAGGCCAAACTGACAGTTGCTGCCTTAGAACATAAAATCTCAATAGGAGGAGGAAGCAATAAGCAGAGAACTGGTATTTATTGAGTGCTTGGTAAGCACTGGGCTTATGCCTTAGTTTTAAAATCCATGTTATTTAGTTCCCATTTTACAACTAAAGGAGGAAAAAAAAAGGGGGCTCAGTCAAGATAAATATATATTTTTTCATTTTAAGAAATCAACTCTGGCTTAAGATCATTTACTTATAAATATCAGTGCCAGAATACAAATCTGGATTGTGTCTGTCTCCAAACAAGACAACACTACAATACTGCCAGCACCTGAGATCAGATCATCAAAACGAAGGCCTCTAGATCACCAGGAAATCCTTAAATTATGTTCATTATACTGTTTAGGACAGTGAAACAAAAGACAACAGAGCTCTATCATTAAGACCTGGGCTCTGGAGTCAGCGTGCCTGCATTCAGATACTAACTCACTCCCCCACTTAACCTCTCTGTGTCTCCGTTTCCCCAGCTGCAAAATGAGGAAAATATTATCCTGTGCTTTACAGTATTGTTATAATGATGAAACAGGTAAATCTACGTGGAATAGCTCCTGGCACACAGTAGGAATTCCATACATGTTAACTGCTATGATGATGATGAATGATGAGTGACATATCTTTTTCAATATGGTTCCTACGAGAAAAATGAGGTGTCTTCAAAGTAACTTCAGTTATTTGGCTAGTTTATTTATGTTAAATAAATTCTCTAGCAAGGAAAGTTATTAATGCACAAAACTTCTAAATATTCAACAACATTCACATACTCATTAATTAAGCAATCATTTATTGAGTTTGAGCAAAGTGTCATGTTAGGGACAAGGTATGCAAAGGTGAACATGGCATGGATTTTATTCCAAAAGTAGTAAATGGACTCCAAACAAACGTCCAAACAAATGAATTCTACAACTCCTGTTTACGCTTGTTAAGAACAAATGGCGAGTGGCGCACAGCATATACACCACTAGTCTAGGCATGTGTGTTGATGTGTATTTGCAGAATGTCTTTCCTTTATTTAAATCTCAACACTTCTGTGCTTTCTTAACAAAATTTCCAAGGGAAAAAAATTTAGAGAATGTAACTTGACCAAAAATAATATTCTTATCAAAGTACGCTGAAATTTTCTACATCAGAGGAGTAAAGGTATCAAAATTAAGTAACTATCTTTTTCAAATGCCATCACAAATTTCAGAAATTTTAAATCTAGACAAATGACATGTTAGAATGTTTGCAGTGTTTTTTCTATGTCCCACATTTCCAGAAGATAAAACTGATTCACTGTTCACAGTCTGCTTAGAGAAAAATAAAAATAAAACCTTCTAGACAAGTATAAATATATGGAAATGGGCATATGAAGACTGATGTTACTTTGCCATGCTGTCTCTCCATTCCACTATTACCTTTACCCAGTTCATTTACTTTAAAACCTAGCATAATTATAAACAAAAGCAGAATGAAACTTCTGATTTATATTAAAAAGGCCCTCTGATTAAAATCTGGTGGGAGAATTTGAGGGAAATGGCAAATTTTAATGAATTTGAATTTATAAAAGATTTAGTTTGAATTCATTTCTCTTTAGGAATGCTATTAACTGTTTTTTCAACTTATTTGCTCCTTTAAATTACAGAACTAGGATTTAGAAACAGTGTAAATTAGAAGTTAAAAAAAAGCATTGGCTTCAGGGTCAGACAGACCTGGATTCTTCCCCTAAATCTACCAATGAATAATTGTGTGGTCCAGATTAAGTTATATAACCTCTCTAAACCCCAATTTCCTCACTGGACAAAATGGGGATAAAACCCATCTCAAAAAGCTGATGGACTGGTTAAATGAGACAAAGTCCACAGCACACAATGGCTTCCTAAAAGTAATTGTTCTTGTTGCTGTTGCTATATTTCAAATGCAAATCAACCTCTATTGTTCTAAATTCTTGGGTTATAAAACTGATTTACATTATACCCAGTAAATTTCACATTTTTTCCCTCTTCTCCAAAGACCATTTAACTTTGTCACAAAAACACCATACAATTAGCACCATTTGCTGTTTTAGACACACATGCATACCCAATAGCAAGATGGTGTTGCATTTTAATCCAGCACTGTATAAAAAGCTTGAACACTGCCTTCTTGCCCAGGATAAAACAAGAATTTTAGTCCCTTCAAAGGCTCTATATTTACAAACTTTTAGTTAAAGGAACAAACATTTAAAAGCTGTTATTGTACCAAAAATAAAGTATTTGAAATTCCTACAGTAAATAAACTTTATGGTAAATGTAAAAACATGAGACTCAACTCCTCCTTTCATAACTTCTCCTAGATAACGTACATTGAAGTCTCAAGAAACAGACACTTTCCTGTTAGGCGGCTGCAATGCTCTCTCATAAAAGCAAAACCGTTTCAGGGGTAAGAAAAATAGTTTTTTCATTTTCACAGGCAACATCAACTGGGAAGAATTCCAGTCGATTTCTCATACTTCCTGTTAATGGGGTTGAGGCGTATCTTCTTTCTCTCCATTCCCCTTCCCCCATACCCAGTCATAATTTAACCTAGGCATTCTTGGGAGAGAGTAGCCATTTCCCCTTTCCTGACAGCAAGCCTACAGGTGAATTATCTTCATTTCAGTCTCAAATTAGAAACCATCCACACAAGGGTTATGTTTTCATCTTTTACATAGTAATAAAATAAAGCTGAGGAAATACAGGCATCTCTGCTCTTTGAGACATGAATTAACACAAAACAGCATCTTTTTGACGACCAAAGTCAAAACAGAGCAACCAAGTACTCAGTTATCAAAATTCTCAACTTTCCAACAACCTAAAAAACATAAATGTAAGAAAGTGTCAGAGGTGAGAATGTTACTGCTTAAAAGCAGCATACCTCAACACTTTGGCCATGAACGTGATGTATCAGTCCTACAAACACAGAAGAGTGGCTCTTTGGGCAGGCCTCAGGATGGTGGTGTTTCACCCAATACCCTCTACTTCCGTCAGATATTTGAAAGTAACCCTATGAAGTACACACTGACTACCTGTTTCTTTAGGTTCTATAAAGTGCGCTCCTGTTTTAAGACAGTATGAGAAAAAAAATACATAGGGTACATTACTTCATGTACTCTTCTGCAGAAAAGCCGTCGCTAAATTAGTGTGTATTCTTAGTGTATTTCATTCTTAGAAAGATGAAAGAAATAGTCCTTTGAAGTGTAAGTCACGTGTTTTACAATTATAATTGAGGGTCTTATCCATCAAAAATGTCATTAAAACCTATACCTTTGTTTTATGCTGTGTGTTTTTACTACAACCTTTAAAATGTGGAGAAATAAAAATACGTAAATAAAATGATTGTTAAAAGACTGTATTTAATAGTGTGGTTAAAAGATCAAGTTGATATAACTTCAACTTGATACAATAAAATTTGATATAGAAAGTTGAATGCAAAAGAGCAAAGATGATAAAAACCAAACCAAAAAAAAGAAAAAAACTCAAAAAACAACAAAAAAAATCTTACCTTAATAAATCCTTTATAATCTGGCTCCAAAGTTTCCTCTCTTGCCAATAGCCTTACGTATTCTATTGCTCTGATAATACAGGTATGTATGTGACTCTGTACCAGGGTTTCTCAACCTCAGCACTGAACACACCCTAAACCCCACACTTCTTTGTTTTGAGGGGCTATCCTTTACACTGAGGATGTTCAGCAGCATCCCTGGACTCTACCCATTACGTGCCAGTAGCAATGGCCCCCACAGCCCACATGTTGCAACAATCAAAAGTGTCTCCAGATATTGCCCGATGTCCCCTGGAGAGGGAGAACGTAAAATCCCCGTTTGAGAACTGCTCTATACTCTTCTAACCACTGTTTCCACTACCTGAAATAACTTCCTCCATCTCTGCAGAAAACTCCTACTCATTTTCAAGACCTATTTTACATGTTACTTCCAGTGTGAAGTTTAGTTTTCCTCTAATCAAAGTTAGTAATTTCTTCCTCTTTCTTCCTCTTATACCACTCACATTCTTGTTTTTCTATTTAATTACATAAGACTATACATGTTCTCTATTTCCCTCTAGATGGTGAGAACCTCCACCTTACTTATTCATTGTGTTTTTGATTATTTTAGGTGTTCAACAAGGTTTATTAATAAATGATTATGAGCTTTCTATAAAATAACCATGAGCTCCCATAATGTTCCCATTGCCAAGGGGAAATCTGGTTCATAGAATGATGTCTTACGTTGAGCAATATATAATTATCTGGTTCTTTTTTGCCTTTGTCCTGGGAAATGGGAAATAAATTCTATACTAAATTTTAGCAACCCAAGATTCTTGGTATATCTAATTGTCTAATATTTTTATTTGATCTTTATTTAGATTTACCTTTGAATCATCTATTAGTCAGGATGCTTTGCCTTCAGGAGTTGTTCCAAATTCTTTTTGGAATGTGAACAGATAAAACTTAGGAACACAAATATAAAACCACAATTTTATACCATGAAGACCGTATTTTCCAAGAATAAAAATGAAAAAGATGGACTGAATTACTGTGATCTACACTGAACAGTAATTTCCAACACTGATTCTATGTTAAATCAGCATTTCTCCAATTATTTCAAGAGATGTCATAAAATTTCCAAAGAAAAACTTGGAAATTTCCAAAGAAAAACTTGGAAAAATCTGGTTTAATTTTGTGTGTAAATACACTATGCATCTAGATGATATATATGTAAGCCAACACTTCCCTGGGAGAAAGGTTAATGAACCAGGAACCTGGAAATATCAAACAAGAACAAAATAACAACTGTCATACTCCAAAAAGGCTGGAAATCACTGACAAGGAGAAACCTCCAGAATATTCTATCCCCCCAAGGCTAGTCTTCCATATCAGCAGCTTTTGTAGCCTGCATATCCACATCATTTCTTCAATGTTGGACTTGGTCTCTGTGGCCATAACTTTTTAAAAAAATCTTAGCAATGACAATTTTTAAATATTAATTCTAACTTTTAAATATTAATTCTAACTTTCTAATGAAATTAATCATTTTAATTCACAGTTTTCCTATAAAAAACTCAGGATAAAAAGACATTTAACTTAGTGCCCATAGTTAATTCAGAAAGCAAGGCGATTGATTAATCAGGAAAGCAGCATCCACCTATATTGGAATAGAGAAACGTCACGGAATAAATATTCAAATCCAATATCCTCGTGGCTGACAAGTTTCTATTATTAAACTGCTAACATATTTATTTCCTCCACAATAGCTGGATTTTTGTCATGAATATGCATTAAGCCCTGCAGTTATTAGCCCTGATGACTAGGTGACAGTGAGGACACTACTTGAGAATTTGCATTTGACAGATCATTGACACAAAGTCACAGTTCCCTTTTTTTTTCCCCCTCTTCACTTAAACAGGAATCATGCGATAGGAAATGAACTGGAGCTATTAGAGATTATTCAGGTTTAATAGCACACATCCTTTTAGCTGGCATCAAAACAATACACAATGTGGCAGAGTTAAACAGAGGCATCAATTATACTCTCAGACCTGTTAATATTTTTGACAATATTTAAATAGCACATCCCTTCAGGGCATGGCTTTTTTGCCCTCTCAGTTACACACCTGTCAAGTGTTTAATTTGCCAAAGGGAAACAGTTTGATTTCTAAGGGCAGTCTTAATACGGAAGAAGCAAGTTGGAAAAATTAAACATTATTGAATAGAAGTAATGGGAAGGATCTGAAGGGAAAAAAATAGTAGGCTTAATTCAACATGGCATGTCGGCATCTGTCATTAATGCAACAATATGATCATGTTCCCAATATGGTGCATATACCTTGGGCTTTTCAATTATTCCCTCCCTTTGCTTTTTAAAAGACAGAATGATGGCCGGGGAAAATCAAAGGGGTCAACAGAATGATGGCAGGGGAAAATCAAAGGGGTCAACATTTCCAGTAATAATAAAAAAGATGGAAATGGTAACTTGCTCCTATTGTACATATAAAATTATACATTTGAAAACGTAAGTTAGGTATAAGATAATAAATAAAAGCTAGACATGCATCAGATTTGTGTAGCTACTGGATTAAAAACACAAAAACCAAATGTCACTCCTTAGATGCATTACTTAAATATTAAATTATAAATATCAATAAATTAGCAGTTGGTAAACTATATAGAAAATTTAAATCTAACATGATAACGTCTAGAATATTTAATGTTTAAACTTTAAAACAGAAAACATTATTTTAAGTTTTTGAAAATTTTCTCTAGTCACGCAAGGAAAAGAAATTGGTTAAGTTAACAAATGAAACTGAATTGGTAAAGAACGGAGAGTAAAGTGAAGAGTCACAAAAAATGTGGGAAATTATCAATAGTTTCAACCGACATAAAGTCATGGCATCTAGGGCATGTCTACCCTTGGGGGCAGGGGGAGATGTGAGATAAGCTGCAGGGTCAAATAAGGGGAAGGGCTGTGCCTTGGCAGCCAAGAAGCATGAGTTGTAGCTCTGGCTCTACTCTTCTAAACCACTGCTGTAATAAGCAGGGGGAAGAACAGATGGTTTCTTTGGTCCCTTTCAGTATTTGAAGGGGTGACCAATGAGCCAAAAAGTCCAAAGTCATGTAAGACACGCCTACAGAATTCACAAACATCACAGCTTACGTAGCCTTGAAATACAGTTGACCCTTGAACAACACAGAGGGTAGGGGCACGGCACCACCCCACACACGGTCGAAAATCCACGTATAACTCTGAATCCCCCAAAACTTAACTACTAAGAGCGTACTGTTAACCGGAACTCTTACCCATAACATAAACTGTCACTTAACACATATTTTGTATGTTCTATGTATTATATACTGTATTCCTACAATAAAGTAAACTAGAGAAAAGAAAATGCTATTAAGAAACGTCATAAGGAAGAGAAAGTACATCTATGTGCAGTTCTAATCCATGGTGTTCAAGGGTCAACTGTATACTAGCTTCTAACATTTAATACAATGAGATGACACTGCCCATAGACCTAGACTATGAGGCTCAATAATATTATGCTCAATAATTTCCAAAGAAATTTCAGCTGAATCATGTGGGACCCAAACAGTTTTAGAGCCCATATTCTACTTCCATTTAGAAAAGACAAAACAAGCTCAACAAGTAGGCCCATTTCTCTCCTCCTTTCAGCAGACATGGTAAGTATGAAAGCTATTTTCCTTACATAAGGCTGGCTAGCAGGGAAATTTCAACAGTTGCCTCACTGGACTAATGGTATTCCCTAACACACTTACTAGTACTTTTTCTTGCAACTTTTCATCTCATTCTAATCATATTTTCACATAATACAATAAGGGGAGACATCTTCACACTCTTTAAAAACCAGGTAATTTTCCACACCATAACTACGCTAATATTCATGATATTGGTTTATCCAAAAGTGTGCCAATTCATTTTGAAAATGAGTACCTAAAACTAATCTTTTCAATAATTTACAAAGGAAACAAACACAACTACATATAATGAAACTACCTCTTTTTCTTAATTCATGGCCATAACTTTTAAAATCATTAGGTAGAAATTCACTTGAGAAAAATATTTTTAGACATTCTTCTTGATCTACTTACTTAATTTGGGGGGGGGGCTACTAAAATATCTAGATTAAGAAGTTATATGACACTAAACAAATTCTTTCTCTGTTGCTACTATTTGTTCTCTTTGCATTTGGCATATTTCGGGTATTTTTGTTAATTGGAGCTGTTCTTTCACTGAATTATGAAACGAGTCTACAGGTTTCATTTTAAACTTTTAAGGCAGAATATTTGCTAGCAAGTCATCCATAAACATCAGATTAATGCTAAAAACATCAGAATGAGTATTAACTTGGACTAAAGACATAATTAGACTGACTTCAAACCTTGTGAGGATAGCAACCATCTAAAAAATATTTTTTAAAAACCTGAGAAATGGTGATTAAGTAAGTTCAAAGACCATCTGACTCCAGTTTTCATTCTGTCATTGTGATGTTTCAATTTTAATATAAATGCCAGGACTTTTTAATATTCATAATTTTTACAGGAATAAAACACTGTGTTACATTTAGAAGTCCTAATGTTTATCACCATCTGATGCTGTCATGGGAGCAATTGCTACTTACACTCTTTTCAGAAGTGAGAATTGCAATTCCTCTAACTGATGACAATGTAATTACTCCGTTTACTGTCAAAATAGAGGTTATTTCCCTTCCTCACATACATGATTACACATGCAAATCCAGGCTCATCTGAAATCATGTAAGTTTACTGAGTGTCTGAATCTGAATGAGCAAGATCACATGAACCATGAGTCCTAGTGATGATGGAAACCAAGCTACAGTCATCCACCCTAAACATATTTTCATCATCCCCTTCTCTTGCAGGAACTCATTCTTCCGTATCTACACAGCCTTCAACAGCCTTCAACACAATGTCATATCATCTACAATACACTGCAACAACTGTCACAAAAATAACTGGGGGTGGGGGGAAGCCACAGTTAATCTGAATGTCTCATTTGGAGGTTTAAATCAGGAGCCCCCAATCCCCGGGCCACGGACTGGTACCGGCCCACGGCCCATTAGGAACCGGGCCGCACAGCAGGAGGTGAGCGGCGGGTGAGCGAGGGAAGCTCCCTCTGTCGCTCCCCACTGCTCCCCATCGCTCGCATTACCGCCTGAACTATCCCCACCCCCACCCCCCATGTCCGTGGATAAACTGCCTTCCACGAAACTGGTCCCTGGTGCCAAAAAGGTTGGGGACCGCTGGCTTAAATGACTTCATTAACTATTCATTAACACATACAAAAATCAGCCTTTCAGAAAAACACGAGAGTTTCACAAGCTCTATGCAACACCACAAAGGCCTCCTTTGAGTGCACCATGTCTTACCTGGTCTTTCAGTTGCTGTACAGAAGTCTGCAGGTTCAGAATCTGGCTGAAGAGTGGGCTCTGCAACACTGACTTGAGAAGGTTCAGTTTGTCTTCATTTGCTACATCCCCGCGCTCCCGCAGCTTGGCCTGCAAGCGCTCTGCCGCCTGCAGGGCCCGATTTTTGTCTAAACCAAAGAGCAGCATTAGACAGTAACAGGATTTGAAAGACAGGCATCAAACCATGCTTATAGAAATCCTAAAGCTATTCCTTTCCAGAGCTCAAAATTGACTCAGAAAAAAAAGAAGGGTCTAAAACATGTCACTACGAATATATTCTTCAAACCTTGAAATTTCTAGTAAGAAAGTTTGACAGCAGGGAACTGGTTATAGTGTGTGCTACATGCAACTAATTGTAAAGTACAGAAACTACTTCAGATGAAGCATATTTGAGTTCCAATACCAGGTATTTCATCTCTAATGAAAACCAAACACTCTGTCATCTTGTAAATGCTGACATTTCCACTTTTAAAAAAAACTTATATGTAAGAAAAATTAGAAGTACAGCTAATAAGTGGAGGAGAATAATGTTACTGATGAGTTATAACATCCAAATATGACAATTTCATATATTAAGGGGCAAAGCATTGTGTATTTGTGAATTTACTTGAAAATACATCACAATAATGCATATCCCTTCAAAAACACAATTTTTTAGTATTTTAAATGTCTTACCCCCAAAGTAAGATATTTATTTGCCAAAGTAAACGTCTTGAATTAGCATATCCTTAATAATCCTAGCATCTTGCAAGCATGCTTCTACCAGATAGTGAGTTTCTACCACATATAACAGTTAAAAATATCTCCCCAAACCCTACTCTTGCTCTCTTTCTCTCCCTTACTGGTAAGTGAAGCCACATTAGTTTTTTAAAAAAATGGAGACTGCTCAGATATATGTCCTAACAGATTCATGATGGTAACAAGTGCGTCTATTAAAATATATTTGCCATATCATAGTAATCGAAAAGAGTGAGAATTATCACCAGAGTCATTTTCGATAGCACCAAATGCAGAATTATGCAGGAATGGGGAAATTAAAACATGAATCAATGTCGACCATGAGTTCACAAACACAAATTTAAAGAAACAATATTTACTCATATAGTAGGTCCCCTATATATTAACCTTCAAGTTGTGAACTTTCAAACAATGCGAACGTGCATCTGGTTCCAGCAAGGAACCAGAACCTGTGCCATCAACGTTAGGCGTGGGTGAAACTGCAGCCTGCCCTCCATCCCCTATTGCTGGATCCTTCAGCTCCACCGTCTCCCACCTCCTCTCCCTCCTCCAGTCAGTGACTCTTCTTGCCTGTTCGCTCAATGCCAGCCCCTGTATGCCAGCTGTTGTACTGTACACTGTACTTTTCAAGATACTATAATGTAAGTTTAAAAATGTTTTCTTTATTTTCTGTGTTTGCTTGTTTTTTACGTATTATATGTGTGAAACGTATTATAAATCTCTTACAGTACAGTACTATATAGCCGATTGTGTTAGTTGGGTACCTAGGCTAGCTTTGTTGGACAACAAATTGGATTTACAAACCTGCTCTCGTAACGGAACTCATCCGGATGTAGGGGACTTACTGTATGCAGAATTTAAAAGCAAATAATAGTGAAGATATGCATGAGAATTTTATTCTGGGTCATATTTCCCATGGTATCTCAGAATACAAATCTAGTATTAATTCCCATGTCAATTCTTGAAAAGTATACAACTCAGTAATAACTTACAGAATGAAGATTATAAGGTAATGGTTTATATAATTCTGTATTTCCCCTTTGCTGTCCACTTTCTTATGAGGAACTTTCCTATGTGGACTGGTAGTCTTTATGATTTGTGACTTTAGTATAAAATAAGTGATGCAGGAAATGTACACCCATGCATTCTTACGGGCATAGTACCAGGAACAAAAGTCAAAGTAATGATCCCCATGATCACAAAAACAGCTCCTTCTCCTTTCCTGCCACCCACTCTCCCCACCCTTCCCTCAAAACCTGCAGGTGTCAAGCCACCAGCCATGATCATCAAGGCAACAAAGTGAAATCCAGATACCTTCCAATAATCATACCCAAAGAGTTCCCTGGAAAAGGTGAGGACTGCAGTGCCCGACGAGGGACGATGAGGGACTGGGTGTACCAAACCTGAAATACCTGCAACTAGTTCTATAAACTAGCTTCTCTAAAACTAAAGAGCAGTGTGAAAAAAAGATTAACACATGAGTCTAGAAAATTTGGATATTTCAACCTAAATTATCTCATGTAGAAATTAAACTGCCTTAAATTGTCACTCGAGTTTGTCAACCTAAGTGTTTGTTACTGTTATTTTTACCAACTTAAAAGCAAAGCTCAGTAGTATTTCACCTGCCAAGAATAAATTAAAAATAAGACACAGGCAATGATCTTTCAGTATTAAAAAAATTGTTAAAACTTTTGGTGCTATCCAGAAACAAACATTAACCAGAACTGGTTTCATAAATCAGAATTGGGTTTACATTAAGTTTTAATAAAACCCATAATTGGTAGAACATTTCGTATACTCTCAACTTTTGCTTATAAATGATGTGTTTTTGATAACACTTCATATGATATTATCCAAATATAGAAACACATTACCCTCGTACAATGCTAGTGGATAAAAAAAAATTTTTACTAAGTTACTATAGACAGAATCCAGATATGTAGAACACACCATATTTCAAAGATCCCAATGGAAGGAGTTTCAATTATTATCAAAATGGTCAGGAAGAAACAGGTCTTACCTATAGTTTCTAACATTGTTCCCAAGTTCAGTGTCCTTCTCTACAATGATTATAAACAGCAACTACAAGGAACTCTAGGGAGAAAAGAAAATGGAATGGTTATGTTTTACAACTTTAAAATTATATTCTAAAACCAAATACTCTAAAAAGCACTTGATACTACTATGATTCCTTTGACCATTAAAATCTTGTTGAGATAACTTAAGATAGTTTTCTTTATAGGCAAAAAAAAGTAATCATTTTAGGATTTATTCAAAATTATCTTATATTTGCAGATAATACTTGTATAATAAGGTAAAAGGCATAAAATCTGTTTTAAATAAGATAGTAGAAGTACCCAAAATATTTCCTTAAGAGCTTCTCAACACAGACCACTATAACCTTGGATTCACTTACAGATCCTTACCCATAGAGGAAGGAATTTACTTGGCTCCGCATGAGAAATTTCGTAGGCAACAAAAAAATAAAATGTGAAAAATAGAATAGGGCTTCCCTGGTGGCGCAGTGGTTGAGAGTCCGCCTGCTGATGCAGGGGACACCGGTTCGTGCCCCGGTCCAGAAAGATCCCACTTGCCGCGGAGCGGCTGGGCCCGTGAGCCATGGCCGCTGAGCCTGCGCGTCCGGAGCCTGTGCTCCACAACGGGAGAGGCCACAACAGTGAGAGGCCCGTGTATCGCAAAAAAAAAAAAAAAAAAGCATATATGATCCTGCCCTTGAATGCTCAGTCTTAACTGGGAAGATGATTCAGACACACCAATTAAGAAATGAATTGTAACACTCGAGCAGTAAGTGAATCAATGCAAGATAACATATTAAATCACAGACGAAAAGCTGAATAAAAGAGAGCACAACATTAAAAAGATTTTTTAAAGTTTTCAAAATACCCTCCTGTCAATAATCTCTCTTATTCCCACTCAAAAAAATCTTCTCAACTCCTTCAACCCACACAGATTTCATCTTTCTCTGATAATACTCATCTAGGCTATTTAAAGTACCAGATACAGATCTCCGCTGACAATATCCGCACCACTAACCCATCTTTAACCTTTGCTGTCCAGCAGTTTTGCCCAACTGATTCCAAGTTACATCTATCCTTTGCCTTGCAGAAAACCCTGAGTCATTAGGAAGTCAGTGGGTCATTTCTTCAATGCAGAAAAGGAATCCACAACCAGACCTCCTCACTTTTCATCTGGAAGATGAGACAGTGGATTCCTCTGAGAAGGGACAAGCTGCCCCCTGTAATCTCTTTAAGAGAGAATGCATTTGGGAAAAAAGGAAGAATGTGATGTACACAAGCAGATGCACAGACCATCAATGCCTGCAGTCAGCTCTGTGTAATAACTGAGAACACTACTTATTGGCTTCCCTTAACCCAGTTTAGAATATCACGATTTAAAATAACTCCACTTCAAATAGTCAAACAGCTCAACTACTGGCACTTGTTTTAGAAAGTGCCCTGGTGTCAAGAAAAGAGGGCACTAACCTGGAATTGAAACCTCAAGAGTGGTGTGACCTTGAGCAAGGGGCCTATCATCTGAACCTTACTTTACCAGAAAACGCACTCACTCTTTGGGTATGTAATGATAAATGAGATTAGAAATATATATATACCAATTTCCAGCTCAGTGCAAAACTCCTAATTCTAAAATATATATTTACAATTAATGCTGAGCCCATGTATTGAATAGATTAGCATTCCAATGCCAGGCCTTGCATAGTTTTATGGGGGAAAATATAGGGAGATCTTTAAAATAGTTATATTTTTTATTCTTATTTACAAGGAGAATATAATAGTCCTTCATAAAAGAGAATATTATTAGGTCCCCTCTAAAAAAATTATTAACTTTTGACAGAATAATAAAAGGAAAGATACACCAACAGAAGGAAGCCCAGGTCTACAAAGGTGTATTTAATGCAACCGCCCAAGAGGAAGCATGATAGCAGTGAAAGGGCATGGACGAGGGAGTCTGATGACCTGAGTTAAAATTTCAGCTTGACCATTTACTAGCTATACACCCTTGTTAAGTCACCCATCTATCTCTTCTGAACTTGGTATTCATAAAGTTTTGAAAGGGTAAAATTATATGCATGAGTGCTTGGTATACACAATAAAATTTAGTTCTATCCTCTTTCCCCTATGAAAAATTAACTCAGAAAGATAAACAGTATTCATGACTTGGCGAGGGAGGGGGATAGGCCTATGGATTTAGAGGCCCACTGATTTATGAGGATTCTGCAGAGAAAGCACAGAGTAAGCAGTTCCCAACTGAGAACAACACTGGTGTCCAAAAGTTCACCTACAAGTCAGGTCTGTGGAAGCAGAATTACTTTTTTTTTTCCAGAGAAACCCTTACCATAAAGGTTTTTTTTTTTTTAAGATGTTGGGGAAAGGAGTTTATTAATTTTTATTTATTTTTGCTGTGTTGGGTCTTCGTTTCTGTGTGAGGGCTTTCTCTAGTTGTGGCAAGCGGGGGCCACTCTTCATCGCGGTGCGCGGGCCCCTCACTACCTCGGCCTCTCTCGTTGCCGAGCACAGGCTCCAGACGCGCAGGCTCAGTAGTTGTGGCTCACGTGCCTAGTTGCTCTGCGGCATGTGGGATCCTCCCAGACCAGGGCTCGAATCCGTGTCCCCTGCATTAGCAGGCAGATTCTCAACCACTGCGCCACCAGGGAAGCCCCATAAAGGTTTTTTTTAAAAAAAAAATTTTAAAAGCTCAATTCAGCTGCAAGTCACTGACATTAGTTTCCAGATGACAGCTCCATTCCTCTGGATTTCAGTATTCAAAAATTAGTTTCACAGTTTGTCTTCTCTGCTCTGATGTCCCTCAAATAAACAGATAACTATTCTGATTTCACCAGGACAGAGACAAGAAGTTGAAAAAAATGTTCCTTTCTATGCCCTATACTACAATGGCAAGTATTCAGTTTTAAGTGTAAAACTCATTTGTAATCACAGAATTTTTGAGATTACAGAGACGGCATCCACTCCCATCAAACTGCAGACATGAATTCTCTTTCTCACCCTTTCACCGCCCCACCAACACCCTTCCCTCTTTACCCATTTCAACATTGTATGAAAATAGAACGGTACCTGGATGATAACCGTGGGTCATGGCCAATGGATAAGACATAAAGAAGGCTCAATACATTTCAGAAGAATGCCAAGTTCTCTGGGTTTTTCTAGGCAATTCATGCCAGCAGTGATGAATCAGAGGAGCAGTAAAGCCGCGAAATAAGATGTGGGTACAATAACAAAGAAACGGACACGAATGCTGGGGCAGAAGCAGTGGTAATAACGGCATAACGGCAACCACCCAGCACCTATTACATTCAGATCTGGGCACTGTTCAAACCATGTTATCAAATTAAGTCCTTTAATCCTTATACAATCTACTCACTGTACAAATGTGGAAACTGAGGCACAGAAACATTAAGTAACTTGCCTCACTGGTAAGTGATGAATCTAAGATTTGAACCCAGGCAGTTTGTTTCCAGAGTCAATTAATTTAGCTTCTACGATATACTGCCCCCCTTGATAAGAAGAAGACTCACCTTACCATTCTCTTTCCTCTATCCAGCCAAGTTCAACATTGTGTAGACCTTGCTCTACACAGGAGAAACTAAAAAAAGAAATGGCAGCCCGAAGTGAATGAAGTCTGAAAGGGACTGGTTCAGACTATTTAACATAGCCCACAATCCACACAAAGGTATGAACAAGTCAGAGTTTAGGATTTTAGAAACTATGCGTAGGTACATCAAAGAAAGATCAGTAATATTCCTCATTTATGTAATGTCCATATATGTTTAAACAAATCATTTTTGAAATTCAAGATTTTAAGAAAAATCCCCAAGAAAAAATAAGCCTCTTTATATTAATATTCAAAGTACCTTTAAAAATATGGCTATTGTATGTCAAAGTACTAAATCCCTCAACACAATGAGAATAAGAATATTCAAATAGTATAGGAAATACTAGCTTCTCTACAGTAGCCCCTCTAGCTACCGTCTACATACTCTGCTTGTAGCCATATCACTATTTAGCTACAATTGAGCCTATTTCAGTAGCCATAGCACTCAGAACTACAGGACATACCCATAATGGATCAATGAATTCAGTGCCTATGAAGCACTGTAGTGCTAGGCAAGTGCTGTTTCCATACATTACATCATGGGAGCTGGGGCCCCAACCATCTTGCTCTCCATAATATCCTCCACTGCCTGTCACATTATTCTCTCCATTTTCCAGATAAGACAACAGAGGAAAGGAAGAGGCTGAGGTCTTACTCAGGGTCACAGAGCTAGTAAGCCAGAAATCTTAGCTTTGAATCCAACTCTGCTTGATTCAAAGCCCCCACTTACTCAATCACACTATCCCTTATTTTCCATATTGTTATAGGAACAAAGAATGTGCAGGGCAATGTATAACACTGCTAGTATTTGTATAAAAGAAGAGGAGGGAAAAGATTTGTATAAGTCAAATTAATATGTGCATGTTTATGAAAGCACAGACTATTCCTACAAGCTTTCCAAAGGCACTAATGGTGGGATGTAGAGAGCTGAAGGACATTAGGAGAAACTTATTCTGACCTGCACTTCTTCTGAGTTTGAAAAATTTTGTGTCAATATAAGGTGGCCAGATTTTGCAAATTAAAAATACAGGATACCTAATTTAATCTGAAATTCAGATAAATGAATAAATTTTTAGTATAAGTATATCCCATGTAATACTTAGGATACAGTCATGCTAAACACTAAATTGTTGATTATCTGAAATTCAAATTTAGCCAGGCATCCATTATTTAATCGGCAAGCCTACTCATGTACATATTGTCTTAGAAAAAAAGCAAATTTTAAAAATCATTTTTAATTTAAGGACTTTATGCTTCCTGCAGAACTTTAATATAATGACAGAGTTGCCAAATCCTTTATAAATCTCTAACCATTTTAGCTGTGACCATATGATTCTCCAGCAACTGGTTGATAACACTAGTTTCAGTCGGGGACAAAAATCAGACAGCTTCTTTCGTTTCTTTTAGAAACAGAAAGTGATTAATTAACAAATCATTTTACTTTTCAACAAGTTGTACTGGTATATGTAGGCACAGCTTTTGTGTAGTAGAGAATCAGTGCCTGAAACATAAAACAAATCATTCTGCCCAACACAGATTATATGGCAACTAACAAGTGAAAATATGTCTTAGGCTAAAAATAACTCTACTAAGAGAAACTGCCCCAAATGCATACAATTTTCTAGTTATCTTAAACAATTCTGACTGTAAAAGGAGTACACCATTAAAAGAGCTTGCTGCAATGGTTTGTGGCTTGTCAAAGTCACTTAGCGTCTATTAATGCATTTAAATTTAGCATTTGTCTCATTCTTAGCTGCCTCAGCACTACCTGAAGTTAGCAGACAAGTACAAGGCTGTAGTCATTTGCAGGTAGTTTGTCATAAAGTCAATTGGCCACGACAGCAAAACTTACACTTGCAGTCATAATTCATATTCTAGGGTAACGTTACTGAACTACTGTTACTGAACTATTGCAAGAGCACAGAAACATCCAACTACCCACCAACATCATGCGATCATCCAACAGAAAACAGTCAGCTCTTCTTAGCATCTGTTCTTTAGAACTTCTCCCTCATTCTTACAGGATTGATCAAAAAAGCATTTGTGAACAAAACCTTGCTTTCAAGTTGACATTTATGAATCTCCCCGAATTCTTCAGTAGAATTTATTAATTCTTTTTTGCTCCCCCAAATCGAAGAAAATCAAGTTTCAAGGAACCTTGCTTTTACAGCATAAGGCAAATACTGATTGATGGTCTTGTCCTTCCTTTATAAAATGGAAAGATAAATTACCTATCCAAAATGAATATGCTGAGGGGGCCACAGGGTTAGAAAAGAACTCAGATTCTGTTGTTTACTGATTCAGCAACTCACGGGGCTCCTACATGATGAGCATGTTGTTAGGTGAGAGAATTAGAGGAATGGGGACACAGTCTGGGAACTCAGGGGCCAAGTGAATAGAAGAAAAAACAAGTAAACAGACACTTAAAACATAAGACAAGAGAGGGAGGCCATCAAACCCAAACTGAAGAGAAAGGGAAAGCTTCCTGGAGGCAGAGACCCCTGCAGAGAATTCTAAAGAACAGGTGGGAGTTAGGGCAGAACGGGTGATAGAAGAGCTCCCAACATAGAGGCAAGAGTACCTAGCACCTTTATGAGCACTGCAAATAGTTACTTATGCCTGGACCAGGCCTGAAGGAGACGGAAAGACAGAGGTGATGAGGCTAGAGATGTGGGTACAGGCTAAATCACTGAGGGCCCTGCATGCCATTCTTGAAGAGTTTAGATATTTAATACTGAAGCTTGTTTCGGTACAGTGAGTGACACAATCAAACTTTGTTTTAGAAAGATAACTCTGGTCATAGTGTGGAACACCTATAAAAGGGGAAAAAAAGACTGGACACAAGAAGGTCAGGTAAGAGGCATTTTCAAAAATAGAGATGAAGGTGAAAAATAAATGAAAATGGGAGACAGATTTGAGGAATTAAGAGCTGTAAGCAACAGGACCTGGTAAAGTGGAGGTAAGGCAGATGAGTCTAGGATGAATCCCAGCTTTCCTGCTTGAGTTACTAACCACTGAATAGAGAATAAAAAAAAAAAAATAGCAGGTCAGTGGTATGACTGTTCTAGAAATAAAGCACTATAGTGATCAAGAGTTTAAAAGGCTGGGTTATACAGTACCTCATAACACTGTGATGGACTGAACTGTATGCCTCCAAAATTCATATGCTGAAGCTGAAGCCCTCAGTGCGACTGTATTTGGAGAGAGCACTTTTAGGAAGTAATTAAGGTTATATGGGATCATTAGAGTGGGGTCCTAAACCAAGAGGACTGATGGCCTTGTAAGAAGAGAAAGATATCTATCTCCGTCTCTCCCTCCTTCCCCCACTCTTACCCTCCTTCCCCCTCACCACATGCAAGCACCAAAGAAAAGCCATGTTTTTTCTTCGGAAGGAAACAGTGAGAAGGTGGCCATCCACAAACCAGAAAGAGAGCTCTCACCAGAAACCAAACCCTGCCAGACCTTGAGGTTGGACTTCAGCCTTCAGAACAGTGGGGAAATAAATTTCAGTTAGGCCACCCAGTCTATGGCATTATTTACAGCAGCCTGAGCTAATACAGATTTGAATCTTCCCACAGCCCCTGCTCCAAGGAATATGCCATTACACACTATGATATGCCCCTTTCCTTCAACCATAACAAGGGGAACAAGGGGTGGGCCCCTCACCCAAGGGAAGACAATCTAAGTGCTGACCTAAAAGGCAGAATTGGGCTACAGTCTCTCTCTTGGGAACTAGAAAGACTAAACCAATTAGCAGTGGAGGTACAGTGGAAAAGATACAAGGAGCGTGAGTAAAGAATGAAGAGGCTAAGATGGGGCACATGCCAGCCTGAGTTAAAAGAGACCAAAACAGAGACATGGGTAAAGACAGAAGAACACAGCTGACATTAGGAGAGAGGCAGGTATTCTTTGGGAGACCCAACACAGCCAGTGAGAGGAAAACAGAGTAATTGGTCCCTAAGATGCACGGTCACTTACATTCATTCTTACCATGCACTCCATTTTGCCAGAGGTAATTAGTGAGTCTCTGTTTGTTCCATTCAAACACACCTAACTATTACAGGCTGCTTTGGAATAGCATCATACTATCACATCCCAAACAAACCAATATCCTGCTTAAGAAGTACGCTTCCTCCTTTAACTAATTCATGTGGATTCTCTACTTCCAATAAAGATTTGAGGGAGCTTACAAGCAAAGATAACTTTAATAGGACCACTGAGATAATTAAGATTTTACAGGGGAGATAGTTACATTGGAAAAACAAAGCATAAGGAACTGCTACTATGGTGGGTGAATAAAATACTATATTCAGTTTTGATCAGAGCCTGAGAAAAGCCATCAGGTTTCAATCAAACAAATCATAAATCCATTGTTGAAAAAGGAATGTGAGATCCGACTGACAAGGTTTCATTCTATAAATGAAACCACAGTAACTGCGGAAAACATTTACAAATAATGCAAATATTTCTGGCTAAAATATTCCAGTTAAAGAAGAATAGAAATACTTTCACTTCAACCTCCACTAGAAAAATAAGCCAAATATGCATGTTAAAAATTAAAAGTAACACTTAAAAAACAGAAATGGAATCTATAGTTTATAAACCAGGAGGAAAAAAGATGAAACAAAGAATACTAAGCAATCTAAAAGAGGCTGGGAACAGAGAAGAAAAGAAAAAAGATAAAAGCATAGTAAACAAAAAACACAAGAGGACTGAAATAAATTCAGATATCCATATTCCCAACAAATATAAATGGGTTAGACTCATTTACTAAAGAACAGACTCACAATCTATATCTCAAAAATGAAAATGAAAGTTGCAGAATACAGTTTGATGTCACTTAATCTATAATTTTTACAGAATATAAAATAATAATATATGCTACATATAAATAGATATATATGTGCTTTCATCATTTCAACAATGAATTAAAAAGATATTTTAAAATTACAGTTATGATTACTTTTAGGGGTGGACAGATGGAAGTAGTAGCTTTAGATCAGAGAGAAGTCAAAAGGGGACTTTAGCTTTCTCTATTTTTTTTTAAGGAAACTATACTTTTAGAATGTTTAAACTTATATATGTAAAAAGTAATTGGGTTGAAATATTTATGGATAAAATGGTGAAATGTCTGCGATTTGCTTCCAAAAAATGAAAGAGGACAGAAGAAATAAGACTGGCCATGAACCTGTGGTTGTTAAAACTGAATGATGGATACATGAGGATTCACTGTAATATACACAGTGTAAAATGTACATTTTAAGTTTTTCATAATAACAATTAGAAAAATAAGAGAATGTCAGTAAACGTATGAAAATGTTAATACCTAATTTTGGAGGATAGGACTAGAGCTGGTTATTTCCTTCTTCATTCACAATATTTCTCAAATTCTTCCTAGCACCCTTCCTCAACAAAAAAAGATTTCATTTCAAACTACTAAATTAGTTGGAAAAAATTTTTTACCATTGGTAAATGCTACCAGAAAGATAATTTCTTCAGGCTAGATTACTTATACTCCAACAAAATGAAAGAAAATATTATGAAAAGACTTTTCTAAAAATTAGTATCTTATAAGGAATTTTCATTTTCACCATTAAAAACAAAGCTTTATTCTAATTTTCTGATGGCTACTCTGCTTCTAGTTTTACCAAGCCCTTTTAGATAACAGCCTTAGAAGCAGATCTTACGGCCCTGGATTAGCCAATTCCATGTGACAGAGCTAGCAGCAGGCAAGAAGTGATGAATGACTACTGCTGTTCTAGTTTTGAACATATAAACAGTGCAAACCAAAATCCCCACCTTTGGAAATTGATGGGTGAACCCAAGAGAGTACATAAATATAAATCTGTTTCAGTTGAAAGAAAACTTATCTTTCATGCATATGCAAATGATGATTCAATATTATGAACAGTCATATAATATATCTAAGCCAATATTATAATACGGGCAAGTGGCATATTAATCCACAATTATGTGGACATATATAAATTACAATCATTACTTTGACTAAATCCACATACGCTAAACAAATTTTGGTGAAAATAATGTCAACTTATTCCTTTTCCTAGGAATTTCCTAATAGGGAGAAAAAAAACCTATTGAAAAGGAAAATATATATAATTCAGATATTAGGATATTTTATTACTTCTAGATACACTTACACAACAATGTGTTTATACTAACAAACATGGTCATTGGCTATATTTTCGTTTTGAAAGCTACTTCCTTTTATTTTTAAGATTGTTGGATTGAGGTGAAGGGCTAACTGTCCTTTCAAATAGTATAACATGTTCTATCCTTAACTGAAGATTCCCTAAAAGCACAAAGATACTAACTTTAAAAGGACATTTCACCAGATTAACCTCCACTTCCAGAATTACACACTTACATTTTGTGATTCTTTTGAGTCAAATTCCCTTATTAACTGCTCACACCTAAAGATGAAGTCAATTTTATGATTGAAAGGAGCCTCAAAAAACATGCAGGTCACAGACAAGCTCAAGTTCGCTGAGGTTTGGTTCTACAACAAACCGGTGGTGTGTCAGGCTGCTATATATTACTCAACTGACTATTTGAAAGGCTGAACTTTTTTTTTAATATACTAGACAAACCAATTCCATTTATATTCCATTGTATTATATTTATTTCCTTCCTCCTCCACCATCATCCATATTTTTTTAAAAGAACAACCAAACACACACACACACACAATTTTCTCTCTTGCTCGCACGCGCTCTCTTTCTCTGTCTCTCTCTCTCTCCTAGAGAACTGGAGGTTCCAATACTTTCTCTCTGGTCACCCATTTTTACATATTTTCCATCCGTAATGTTCTCTCTTAGTACATTCCTACAGGACAGGGACCCTCTCCCCAAATCAACTCACACCAAATATGGTGACTCAGAAAAAAGATTTAGATGCTTCTGAGAGTGAAGCTTTAGCCTCTCTGTTCTCTCCCTAGCCAAACTCAGAGGAATTTACATTGTTGAGCAGTTTGCCCCTGTTTGCTACCACATTTTCAGCGCTAGGAGCCAAGATGCAACAGGCTGTGCACGTTTGTTGGACACAAACAGGCAGGGGGATTCCTCCAAAGCCTGCCCTGCAGGCGAGCAACATCGGGCAGACATCAGACTCCAGAGGCAGCTAGTCGCACATAAAGCGCTCACTCCAGCCACATAATTGTCTTGGGGGAAACCAAAAATGTGCAGGAGGATTAACTCTGTGCCACAGAATTCTCAGGTGTTATTCCTACAGTTGGCAACCAATTCTCCAGAGAAATTACCTCATGGCTCTGCCTCCTGCCCTTTTGCCTGCCTGGAATGAGGCAATTCTCCAGTGGATCAGGCCAACAGTGTCCTCGTGCTTAGAAAAAGCATGAATACTCAAAGCGTCCCCATGGGACCCTGAAACATGGCCTGCAGCTGCTCTGTGTTAGGACTGATCAACTGCAGGAGGAGGTAACAGATCTCTGTCATTCCTGGCTGCCCTCTCAAGGATGATGAGTTTGTGAGATCTCAATGACGATACTGGTGCAGAACAAAACAATACGTGGCTTTGTCAGTTGTGACTCAATGACTCCTTAGGGTAAAGCCCTAAAGAACAGTGCAGAGAGACAACCTTTCCAATACAGATAAAACTGTGGAACTCAGAGATGGGAGGTGACAAGAATATTACAACCACGCTGCTTCAACTCACCTCCCCACCCAATTAATCCATGCTCTTTACCAAAGATTATTTCTAGGGCTTTTCCCCATAACTTTTAAAATAACTCTCCTTCCACCATTTCCAAATTGCTTCTCCTGTTCTGGAATCTTTTCTATAAAAATGACGAAGCATCGTCTATCACATGGCCTACTTAGCTATCATTGAGCTCTAAGTACTATACATAATTAGATATTTTTATCTTTCCACATCAATCAGTGTCTCCTAAATTCAGTTTGTGGCTTTCCTGATTTCCCTTTGCTGAATTTGGATGGGAACAAAGATAAAGTTTACAAACTTTACTCAGAAAAGGGCAGCCTCAAATTTCTAATAGGAAATCCTCTGGGAAGAAAACAACATACTGTAGTGATATTTAACGTAGCTGTTTTCCTCTCCTGGACTATGCCTGTGGTGACTATAGAGGTCTGCATCCCCTGTTGGTTTAGTTCCAACTCTTTGCACAGAGGAGAACCAGGCATATACGAGAACTGTTTGTGAAAGATCATGCTCTCTTGCTCTGAGTCCATTCTCTGTAATAATTTTCATGAAGAAATTTAGAACCCTTAAGTTTAGCTGGCAGAAGGAATCAAAGCATTTTTTGCAATTACTAACGCTTAATGATTTCAAATATCTTATTTGAAGACATCAGAAAATTTTGAGCTTTTACTCTTTCCAAAACAACTTGCTAACACATTTTACAGATATGGAAGTAGAAGGTCAAAGAAACTACTAACTTCCCCAATGTCACGTAACTCACATCTTTTATTAAGGAATTGTATTTCTATATCCATTATTACGTGAGGGTACTGAAAAGTCTAGGTAATAAAACATCAACAATTATCTGAAAGTTTCAGCCAAAAATAATCTTAATTTAGCTACAAGAGGATTTGGGGGCAGAGAAGAAGGGAGAAAGTAATAAACTTAAAAATCTTACTCCATCAGAATGGGTGTCTATGCTAACTCAATTCCCTCAACAATAAAATGTTTAATTTTCCATGTTATTTTGCTGATTTTAAAAAAAAGGCAACTTCATTCTTCAGGTACAAATTCACCACCAAATACTCCCTTCAAGAACCAAAGGTTTGGGCTTCCCTGGTGGCACAGTGGTTGAGAGTCCACCTGCCGATGCAGGGGACGCAGGTTCGTGCCCCGGTCCAGGAGGATCCCACGTGCCGCGGGGCGGCTGGGCCCGTGGGCCATGGCTGCTGAGCCTGCGCGTCCGGAGCCTGTGCTCCGCCACGGGAGAGGCCGCAGCGGTGGGAGGCCCGTGTACCGCAAAAAAAAAAACCAAAAAAAAACCACAAAGAACCAAAGGTTTCCAAATATATATTCACCACTAGAGTATCTAAAATGTAGGCTTGGTTGTAATCCACAAACTAAAGCATTAATTTGTCATTTAAGACTTTTAAAACATGCTATTCAATGACAACGAATAATAAAACTGCATATAAGAGGGCTTCCCTGGTGGTGCAGTGGTTGGGAATCTGCCTGCCAATGCAGGGGACACGGGTTCGTGCCCTGGTCCGGGAAGATCCCACATGCCACGGAGCAACTAAGCCCGTGAGCCACAACTACTGAGCCTGCGCGTCTGGAGCCTGTGCTCCGCAACGGGAGAGGCCGCAAAAGTGCGAGGCCCATACACTGCGATGAAGAGTGGCCCCCGCTCGCCGCAACTGGAGAAAGCCCTCACACAGAAACGAAGACCCAACACAGCCAAAAATAAATTAATTAATTAATTAATTTAAAAAAAAACTGCATGTAAGAATTGGTTGCTATTACATCTACTATAATAATAACTCTTCCAGAGAATAAATAGTCCATAAGTGAGTTTTTTAGACAATGAACCAGCATTATTTTTACTGTCTGCAATGAAACCACTTATGAAATGGCTTTCATATATCCGTCTTCTTAAACAGAGCATATGTGCTTCACAAACATACACCCATTTTCAAGTAAGAAACCTGAGGCTCAGAAAGATGAAAGTGTTTTCTCCTACATTCAGGAAGCTTGTAAGTAAGAGTGTTAACATTAAAAGCCAATCCCATTCATCAAAGCCAAGTCCTTTCTACCAAATCATAGCTCTGTGCTCTAATAATACTACTACCGGAAAGAAAATAGCTATTTACCTTCAGATGAAGTAGCCTCAGGCAGAGCTTTCAGAGTTCCCAAGCTGTTTTATAAAGCTCTCTTGAAAAAACACTCTACCATTTTACTAGCTGTGAGAGCCTGGGCAAGTCACTTAACTTCTCAGAGCTGCTGCTGTAAAGTGACGTTAACAATAACATATGCAAAGTGCCTGGAAGTAACACGCATATAAAAGCTGCTGCTATTTATTATTTTTGTCTTCTAGTGTCTGCTGTTTCCAATTTGCTATGTAACTCCTTAACATGAGTGAAAATTGATCATTTCTGAACTGGGACTTGCAAACTGAACCATGTCTTACCTATGCAGTAAACAAAGCACATGGCTTTAGGCTAGCTTTCCCACTGCTGAAAACTATCCGTACTTTTTGTACTATTTAGGATCCCCCTCTAAAGTACTTCAAAGAAGTAGAAATGAACCCAAAGAAACTGTAATCCAAAATTCAGCTTAGTCAAAGAACTGACACTTAGAAGTATTAAGTTATCAACCAGAGAAGACAGAGGGAGAGGGAATAGGTTTGGTTTCTGGCAGGACACAGATAAACAAATGGGAGGAAAGAAATAATGAGGTGAGGAAGCTGAAAGGGAAAAGAGACAGAAAGCTGGAGGGCAGCAAAGCGATTGAGAAAACCCTGAGAAAATTCCTTAGCACTCACAAGGCCAAGAGGCAGCGGGGGCTACTAAGGTCACAGATGCCCAGAAGAAGGGAATCATTTCCCCTGCCAAAGTGAAATCGGATCTCAAAGGAAAACCTCGAGCTCATCTCTATCTTCTCTCACCCGCAAACTAGCAAACACAGTAAAACTCAGTACATCTGAGTTACTGTCTTTGTGACTCAGCTGTCAGAATCCCATGAAATAAAAGTATGTGAAAGTGCTTAGAAAATGGGAAGCGATATAGAAGCATTAGGCATTATTTTAACAACAGTATCAGCATCAGAATGGCTGATACTGTTTCTTATCCCTAATTTTAAGAAAATGAACAGCAAAAAATATTATATATACACAGCACTATGTTAGCAAGTTTTAAATAAGTGCTTCCATTTCCCTAGGCATAAGGCACAGGCAGAGTTAGTATGAAGATACTTGCATGGGGCACTTCCATTCTCATACAAATAAATATGCACTTTCACATCTAATTTTGTATTTATAATTCTGCTTTAATTTAAGAAAGCCACCCTAAATTCTATAAGCTTTAAGCCCCCCAAATCTGTACTATCTGCCTCTATCACTGAAGCATATGGCAAAACAAAATAAAGAGAGGTACCCAGCTTCTGAGCTCCCAATTTAGTAGAAAACAGTAAGTAATGACACTGCAACAAGATGTGCTAAATTCTGGGAGAGTACAAAGGAATCCAATGCTGTCAGAACGAGTCAGAAAAAAATTGGAGATGTGACAGGTGAACTGTCCTGAAACACATGCAACTTAGGAGAATAGGAGGGACAGCCAGGAGAGGGAATGGCATCTCTTACTAACGCAAGGACATCTGCTAAGGCAATGAAACCAGAGAACTTAATGACAATGGTTCTAAACTACAGGGCTACCACACTAGACAGAAGAGAAGAAAGCACTGTCCCAAGCATAGCTCCCTAGGACTATGCCCTGCAGGGAGATAGCAGTGCATTTTAGATACATGGGGCAGGAGTGGCAGGGAAGAGGGGGGTTACTAAAATCTCTTTTCCAGAAAAGCAATTCTGGCAATAGGCTAAATAATTCACCAAAAATACAAAGAACTAATGGGACGCCCCTGGTGGTCCAGTGGGTAAGACTCCAAACTCCCAGTGCACAGGGCCCAGGTTCAATCCCTGGCCAGGGAACTAGATCCCACATGTTACAACTAAGAAGTCCGCATGCTGCAACTAAAACCTGGTGCAGACAAAAATATATATATATATATTTTTTTTTAATTCTTAAAAAAAAAAGAATAATCGTATAGCCAGATGTTAGGCTGTTAAAACAGCCCAGTCAGGAAATAATGTGAGCCAAGATTAATGCAGTGGCAAGAAAAAACAAAAAGAATTGACACAAATACACTCATTAGAGAGAACTAAAATGATCAATGACCACTAGACATGTGTTGGGGGCAGGCATAATGAGCGAGTGACAGCAACAAAGGTTGACTCTCAATGTTTCTAACCTGGGAAACTAGAAATAATGCAGCATCATTAGCTTAAAGAAAGAAAAATGTCATTTAGAGGAACAGGGCAGAAATGCATACTGGACATACTGAGCTTGAAATGTCTATAGAAAATAGGAAATAATAGAACTTAAGTTCCGTGAGAGCAGGAACGTTGTTGGGGTTTTTTTTGTTTTTTTTTAAATTGTTGTTGGTTCCTTTTTCTCAGTGGGCTGTCACCAGCCCTAGAAACAGTGGCTGGCCCAAAGTAGGCACTCAGTAAATATTTGCTGAAACGAATGAATTGACTACATATGTGAATCTAAGGAGAAAAGAACTTAGAGATGTAAACTCAGGGAATCACTGGCCTCAAGGTGTTGCTGAAGATAAAGGAGATTAATCAGGGAGAAGGTAGAGATTAACAAGAGAAGAAAACTGAGGTTGGAATCCTGGGAAACATGAACATTTAAAAAGTAGAATCTAATGCGTAAGAATTATTTTAGGGGTAAAAGTCAATTAGAAGTAAGGACTCTTCGTGCTTTAACACTCTAAACACATACTACACTCACAAAACTCCCACTCTGGCCAACACGCTAGGCCAGGTTAGTGTTTATTTACCTGACCCTAAATAACGCTTATTTGACATCACTTTGATTGCTATACTAACGTAAAAACAAATTACTTATGGAAGATAACCTTAGTCAGGTCAAGTTAAATATAGAAGATCAAAATATCTTAAACAGACATCAAACAATCACCTATGAGAATAAATTAAAATTTTAGAGAGGACCTTCAAGATGGCAGAGGAGTAAGACATGGAGATCACCTTCCTCCCCATAAATACATCAGAAATACATCTACACGTGGAACAACGCCTACAGAACACCTACTGAACGCTGGCAGAAGACCTCAGACCTCCCAAAAGGCAAGAAAATCCCCACGTACCTGGGTAGGGCAAAAGAAAAAAGAAAACACAGAGACAAAAGCATAGGGACGGGACCTGCACCAGTGGGAGGGAGGTGTGAAGGAGGAAAGGTTCCCACACACTAGGAAGCCCCTTCACAGGTGGAGACTGCGGGTGGTGGAAGGGGAAAGCTTCGGAGCCGCAGAGGAGAGCACAGCAACACGGGTGCGGAGGGCAAAGCGGAGAGATTCCGGCACAGAGGATCGGTGCCTACCAGCACTCACCAGCCCGAGAGGCTTGTCTGCTCACCTGCCGGGGCGGGCGGGGGCTGGGAACTGAGGCTCGGGCTTCGGAGGTCGGACCCCAGGGAGAGGACTGGGGTTGGCTGCGTGAACACAGCCTGAAGGGGGCTAGTGCACCACAGCTAGCCAGGAGGGAGTCTGGGAAAAGTCTGGACCTGCCGAAGAGGCAAGAGACCATTGTTTCGGAGAGGGGATTCCTTCCCTGTCTGCACACAGAAAACAGCACCACCTAAAGAAGCTTCAGAGACGGGCCCAAGCTGTGACTATCAGCACTGACACCAGAGACCCGCATGAAATGCTAAGGCTGCTGCTGCCGCCACCAAGAAGCCTGTGTGCAAGCACATGTCACTATCCACACCTCCGCCTTTGCAGCCCGCCACTGCCAGGGTCCCGTGATCCAGGGACAACCTCCCTGGAGAACTAACAGCGTGCCTCTGGCTGGTGCAACGTCACGCCTGCCCCTGCAGCCGCACGCTCACCGGGCATTCCAAGGGCATTCCAATTATAACTACGGTACTGCTCCCTCCCCGCAGCATGAGTGAGCCAGGGCCCCTTAATCAGCCGCTCCTTTAACCCTTTCCTGTCTGGGAGAAGAACAGACACCAGAGGGCAATCTACATGCAGAGGTGGGGCCAAATCCAAAGCTGATCCCCAGGAGCTGTGCAAACAAAGAAGAGAAAGGGAAATTTCCCCGTGCAGCCTCAGAAGCAGAGGATTAAATCTCCAAAATCAACTTCAAGTACCTGCATCTGTGGAATACCTGAATAGACAACGAATCATCCCAAAATTGAGGGGTGGACTTCGGGAGCAACTGCAGACTTGGGGCTTGCTTTCTGCGTTTAGTTTGTTTCTAGTTTTATGTTTATCTTAGTATAGTTATTAGCGCTTGCTATCACTGGTGGATTTGTTTATTGGTTTGGTTGCTCTATTCTTTTTTTTTACTACTTTTAAACTTTTTTATTTTAATAATTATTTTATTTTATTTCTTTTTCTAATTTGTTTTTTCTTTCTTTTTTCTCCCTTTTCTTCTGAGCCGTGTGGCTGACAGGGTCTTGGTGCTCCAGCCTAGTGTCAGGCCTGAGCCTCTGAGGTGGGACAGGCGAGTTCAGGACATTGGACCACCAGAGACCTCCTGGCCCCTTGTAATATCAATCAGCGAGACTTCTCCCAGACATCTCTGTCTCAATGCTAAGACTCACCTCCACCCAACGGCCAGCAAGCTCCACTGCTGGACGCCAGGAACACACCCCACACGTTAGCAGAGAGGCTGCCTAAAATCATAAGGTCACAGACACCCCAAAACACACCAGCGGATGCAGCCCTGCCCACCAGAAAGACAAGATCCAGCCCCACCCACCAGAACACAGGCACCAGTCCTCTCCATTCGGAAGCCTACACAAGCCACTGAATGAACCTCATCCACTGGGGGCAGACACCAAAAATAAACAGGAACTATGAACTTGCAGCCTGTGAAAAGGAGACCCCAAACACAGTAAGTTAAGCAAAATGAGAAGACAGAGAAATATGCAGCAGATGAAGGAGCAAGGTAGGAACCCACAAGAACAAACGAAGAGAAAAGAGGCAGTCTACCTGAAAAACAATTCAGAGTAATGATAGTAAAGATGATCCAAAATCTTTGAAATAGAATGGAGAAAACACAAGAAACATTTAACTAGGACCTAGAAGAACTAAAGTACAAGCAAACAATGATGAATAACACAGTAAATGAAATGAAAAATTATCGAGGAGTCAATAGCAGAATAACTGAGGCAGAAGAATGGATAAGTGACCTGGAAGAAAAAAGAGTGTAAATAACTACTGAAGAGCAGAATAAAGAAAAAGAATGAAAAGAATTGAGGACAGTCTCAGAGACCTCTGGGACAACATTAAATGCACCAACATTTGAATTATAAGGGTCCCAGAAGAAGAGAAAAAGAAAGGGACTGAGAAAATATTTGAAGACATTATAGTTGAAAACTTCCCTAACATGGGAAAGGAAATAGTCATTCAAGTCCAGGAAGCAAAGAGAGTCCCATGCAGGATAAATCCAAGGAGAAACACGCCGAGAAACATATTACTCAAACAATCAAAAATACTCTACCCAGCAAGGATCTCATTCAGATTTGATGGAGAAATTAAAACCCTTACAGACAAGCAAAAGCTAAGAGAATTCAGCACCACCAAACCAGCTTTACAACAAATGCTAAACGAACTTCTCTAGGCAGGAAACACAACAGAAGGAAAAGACCTACAATAACAAACCCAAAACAATTTTAAAAATGGTAATAGGAACATACATATCAATAATTACCTTAAATGTAAATGGAATAAATGCTCCCATCAAAAGACACAGACTGGCTGAATGGATACAAAAACAACACCCACATATATGCTGTCTACAAGAGACCCACTTCAGACCTACAGACACAAACAGACAGAAAGTGAGGGGATGGAAAATGATATTCCATGCAAATTGAAATCAAAAGAAAGCTGGAGTAGCAATTCTCTTATCAGACAAAATAGACTTTAAAATAAAGACTATTACAAGAGACAAAGAGGGACACAACATAATGATCAAGGGATCAATCCAAGAAGAAGATATAACAATGGTAAATATTTATGCACCTCAATACATAAGGCAAACAGCCATAACAGGGGAAATCGACAGTAACAAAATAACAGTAGGGGACTTTAATACCCCACTTACACCAGTGGACAGATCATCCAAAATGAAAATAAATAAGAAAACACAAGCTTTAAATGACACATTAGACAAGATGAACTTAATTGATATTTATAGAACATTCCATCCAAAAACAACAAAATACACTTTCTTCTCAAGTGCTCATGGAACATTCTCCAGGAGAGATCACATCTTGGGTTACAAATCAAGCCTTGGTAAATTTAAGAAAATTGAAATCATGTCAAGTATCTTTTCTGACCACAACGCTATGAGATTAGATATCAATTACAGGGAAAAAAACTGCAAAAAATACAAACACATGGAGGCTAAACAATATGCTACTAAATAACCAACAGATCACTGAGGAAATCAAAAAATACCTAGAAACAAATGACAATGAAATCATGATGACCCAGAACCTATGGGATGCAGCAAAAGCAGTTCTAAGAGGGAAGTTTACAGCAATAAAATCCTACCTCAAGAAACAAGAAAAATCTCAAACAACCTAAACTTACACCTAAATCAATTAGAGAAAGAACCAAAAAAACCCAAAGTTAGCAGAAGGAAAGAAATCATAAAGATCAGATCAGAAATAAATGAAAAAGAAACGAAAAAACAACAGCAAAGATCAGTAAGACTAAAAGCTGGTTCTTTCAGAAGGTAAATAATTGATAAACCACTAGCCAGACTCATCAAGAAAAAAAGGGAGAAGACTCAAATCAACAGAATTAGAAATGAAAAAGGAGAAGTAACAAATGACACTGCAGAAATACAAAGAATCATGAGAGATTACTACAAGCAACTACATGCCAATAAAATGGACAACCTGGAAGAAATGGACAAATTCTTAGAAAAGTACAATCTTCCGAGACTAAACCAGGAAGAAATAGAAAATATAAACAGACCAATCACAAGCACTGAAGTTGAGACTGTGATTAAAAATGTTCCAACAAACAAAAGTCCAGGACGAGAAGGCTTCACCAGCAAATTCTATCAAACATTTAGAGAAAAGCTAACACCTATCCTTCTCAAACTCTTCCAAAATATAGCAGAACAAGGAACACTCCCAAACTCATTCTATGAGGCCACCATCACTCTGATACCATAACCAGACAAAGATGTCACAAAAAAAGAAAACTACACACCAATACCACTGATGAACATAGATGCAAAAAATCCACAACAAAATACTAGCAAACAGAATCCAACAGCACATTAAAAGAATCATACACCATGATCAAGTGGGGTTTATCCCAGGAATGCAAGGATTCTTCAGTATACGCAAACCAATCAAGGTGATACACCACATTAACAAACTGAAGGATAAAAACCATATGATAATCTCAACAGCTGCAGAAAAAGCTTTCAACAAAATTCAACACCCATTTATGATAAAAACCCTCCAGAAAGTAGGCACACAGGAAACTTAACTCAACATAACAAAGGCCATACATGAGAAACGCACAGCCAACATCCTTCTCAATGGTGAAAAACTGAAACCATTTCCACTAAGATCAGGAACAAGATAAGGTTCTCCACTCTCACCACTATTATTCAACATAGTTTTGGAAGTTTTAGCCACAGCAATCAGAGAAGAGAAAGAAATAAAAGGAATCCAAATCGGAAAAGAAGTAAAACTGTCACTGTTTGTAGATGACATGATACTATACATAGAGAATCCTGAAGATGCTACCAGAAAACTACCAGAGCGAATCAATGAATTTAGTAAAGTAGCAGGATACAAAACTAATGCACAGAAATCTCTTGCATTTCTATACACTAATGATAAAATATCTGAAAGAGATATTAAGGAAACACTCCCATTTACCACTGAAACAAAAGGAGTAAAATACCTAGGAATAAACCTACCTAAGGAGACAAAAAAACATATATGCAGAAAACTATAAGAAACTGATGAAAGAAATCAGACAATACAAACAGATGGAAAGATATACCATGTTCTTGGATTGGAAGAGTCAACATTGTGAAAATGAGTATACTATGCAAAGCAATCTACAGATTCAATGCAATCCCTATCAAACTACCAATAGCATTTTTCACAGACTAGAACAAAAAATTTCACAGTTTGTATGGAAACACAAAAGACCTCAAATAGCCAAATCAATTTTGAGAAAGGAAACGGAGCTGGAGGAATCAGGCTCCCTGACTTCAGACTATACTATAAAGCTATAGTAATCAAGACAGTATGGTGCTGGCACAAAACAAAATATAAATCAATGGAACAGGATAGAAAGCCTAGAGATAAACCCATGCACATATGGTCACCGTATCTTTAATAAAGGAGGCAAGTACATACAATGGAGAAAAGACAGCCTCTTCAATAAATGCTGCTGGGATAACTGGGCAGCTACATGTAATAGAATGAAATTAGAATACTCTCTAACACCATACACAAAAATAAACTCAAAATAGATTAAAGACTTAAATGTAAGGCCAGACACTATAAAACTCTTAGAGAAAAACAGAGGCAGAACACTCTATGACATCAATCACAGCAAGATCCTTTTTGACCCACCTCCTAGAGAACTGGAAATAAAAACAAAAATAAACATTTGGGACCTAATGAAACTTAAAAGCTGTTGCACAGCAAAGGAAACCATAAACAAGATGAAAAGACAACCCTCAGAATGGGAGAAAATATTTGCAAACGGAGCAACTGACAAAGGATTAATCCCCCAAATATACAAGCAGCTCATGTAGTTCAATATCAAAAAAATAAACAACCCAATCCAAAAATGGGAAGAAGACATAAACAGACATTTGTCTAAAGAAGATATACAGATTTCCAACAAACACATGAAAGGGTGCTCAACATCACTAATCATTAGAGAAATGTAAATCAAAACTACAATGAGGTATCACCTCACACCAGTCAGAATGGCCATCATCAAAAAATCTACACACAATAAATGCTGGAGAGGGTGTGGAGAAAAGGGAACCCTCTTGCACTGTTGGTGGGAATGTAAATTGATACAGCCACTATGGAGAACAGTATGGAGGTTCCTTAAAAAACTAAAAACAGAACTACCATACGACCCAGCAATCCCACTACTGGGCATATACCCTGAGAAAGCCATAATTCAAAAAGAGTCATAAACCACAATGTTCACTGCAGCACTATTTACAATAACCAGGACATGGAAGCAACCTAAATGTCCATCGACAGATGAATGGATAAAGATGTGGCACATATATACAAAGGAATATTACTCAGCCTTAAAAAGAAACGAAATTGAGTTATTTGTAGTGAGGTGGATGGACCTAGAGTCTGTCATACAGAGTGAAGTAAGTCAGAAAGAGGAAAACAAATACCGTATGCTAACAAATATATATGGAATCTAAAAAAAAAAAGGTTCTGAAGAACCTAGGGACAGGACAGGAATAAAGACACAGATGTAGAGAATGGACTTGAGGACACGGGGAGGGCGAAGGGTAAGCTGGGACGAAGTGAGAGAGTGGCATTGGTATATATATATACACACACACACTACCAAACGTAAAATAGATAGCTAGTGGGAAGCAGCCGCATAGCACTGGGAGATCAGCTCAGTGCTTTGTGTCTACCTAGAGGGGTGGGATAGGGAGGGTGGGAGGGAGACGCAAGAGGGAGGCGATATGGGGATATATGTATATGTATAGCTGATTCACTTTGTTATATAGCAGAAACTAACACAACATTGTAAAGCAATTATACTCCAATAAAGATATTTTAAAAAAACAAAGAAAAAAGCTGACCTTATAATAGGATAATAATAAAATGACACTGTAGAAAAATATTACTTTAAAAGTTAAAGAGCCATATAAAAAATTTTTTTTAATTCCAGTGGAATCAAAAATACTCCAGCAAGCTCCATGATGAAATAATATCTACATACACGGAGGAGAATACATCTAAAAAATATAAATCAGCCATGATGCTCTCTTATTTACCTCCACACTAAACCAAAACAAATTCACCTCTGGATCTTCCATTAACTGAATATGCAAACGTTCAAGAAGAAATTAAAATTTCTTCACAGTAATAAAAGTAGTGTTTTTCATAATCTGTACTAAAGACTCATTAGAGAGAACTCTGTATCCCTCTGAAAGCAAAGAGGTGTCACTGTCTAAATCAGCTGATAAGCTCATCAAGCAGTGGTAGTGTACACTCCTGAGAAAACAATGAGGAAAGTCAGCCAAAGACATAACAACTTATATCGTGCTGGCAAGATTCCAAGTTGCTCAGAGAAGGGAAAATTATTTAAAGAAGTCTGAATTAATATGAATCTACCCAAACACAAACCTTACCCACGTGAGATAAATAAGCATGGACCAATTCAATCTCCTAATTACTAATTCAGAGATAACTTTAATAGGCTACACTATTTAGTCACCCTATGTAAGTCTATAGGACTCACTAAGGCCATCTTGACCACTTGGTACTTCGCCTCTGAAAACAATTTAAAAGGTCTCATTCTCTTTCAATAAACATGACTATTTGCTTCTTAATTAACACATCTACTATTTAACTACATGCATTAACTGTATTTTACTATGGTACTCAAAGGACTGTTAAAATTAAGATTATGAACCAACTTTTACTTTTGTAATAATCCAGACAGCACATCTGCTTTAAATGGTGTTGCTGCTTTGGGGTTTGTGTTTTTTTTATTGTTTAGCCACTCAATTTCAATCAAGTGATCAGAGAGTAGAGACAAACACAAAAATGTTAAAAATGGCCTGAAAAACCTGAATGACCCCAGTAAGAATAACATGTTTTCATAATATAATGACCATCCTTTCTCCAATTCTTGGTATGTCTGATGATCTTAGGTGTAACATATAATGAATGGCAATTATGTGTATAATTCAGGTGCCAAATTACTCCTTTGTTATCCAAATCACTATAGGACTGTCACATAAAGTTGTCATAAGAAGTGACCAATAAATCTACCAAAAATTATAAGAACTACCAAAAATATGCACGTGGGTCAGGAGAATTAGGCAAGCAATCTGGAAATACAGTTTTGGGCTCAATATTGAAACTGACTTCACAAGGTAGTATACAAAAGCTTGTGGAAAACCTCAACGCTCACGTGACTTTAAAAAAATTAATCACCTGATATTTTCAAAAATTTGAAAAATTTAAATCTCCCTATTTTACAATTGCCAGGGTTTTTTTTTAATAAAATATGATTTACATATTTTTGAACTTCATGTAAACATTAAATAAGGGTACTTAAATTTTATGTTGATCCAAAAGAGGCATGAATTTAAGAAGACTGAATAAAACTGTCAAATACAAGAGTCTGACACAACATAGTTGAATCCAAGCACAAGTACACTACAAGGCAATGGATGAAGTATAGGAGAATTCTAAAACTATTTCAAAAACTCTGAATGCTATATCCATAAAATGAACTATTTCTCAGTAATAAACAGTAATAAACCACGAGTACAGGCAACAAGGATGAATCCTAAAATACACGGTGAAGCAGTCAGACAAAAAGAACACACTGTATGATTCCACTTATTTAAAGCTCTAGAGAATGCAAACTATAGTGACAAAAAGCAGATCAGTGGTTACTTTGAGATAGGGAAGTAGGAGAGGCAAGAAAGGATTACAAAGGGGCGTGAGGAAAATCTGAGGGGGATGGATATGTGCACTGTCTTGACTGCGAGGCTGGTTTCACAAGGGTCCAAATTCAACAAACTGTACACTTTCAATATGCGCAGTTCATCATATGTGAACTATAAATTATACCTCAGTAAAATACTTAAACAAGCCTTCTCCCCTCCCTGAGAGAAGGGGGAAGCCTAAACGTCCTGAGTTTAGCACCCAACAGATGTTCACTGAACTTAATAGCACTGCCTAGGGGGCAATAATCCAGGCCCGGGGGCTATTAATATAGATAGATATATGTATATATGTACATTCTGCAAAGTTTATAGTATAAAGAGACATTCCAGTGCTGTACTTTTCTCAACCGGAACAGGATGACTACATTCACTAGTCCCAGGAAAACCGTGAATGTGGTAGAAAGGAGGGAGAGGGTGTCAGGCAAAACTCCACTGAATCCTATAGTTGAGGCCCCTCCAGTGCTACAGCAGGAAATAAATGTTGCCCAGAGGCAGACTTCATGCCTGACTTATTAAAATGAAATACTCTTGCAAGACTGGGGGAAGAAAATGGGAACATCTGGTCTAAACCTTCTTTAACTTTATCCAGTAATGCCTTAGACAAACAGGACCTGTTTGGGAGGGGTGCTTAGCAAAACATAAGAGAAGCTGGGCATACCTTGTATAGATCAGAGAAGATCTTTTAAACTGTAAAATAATCTTTAATATTTATGGTTCTGTCATCACAGTTTTGTTAGTGTAGTGATTTCTTATAAGCACAGGATAACAGACTCCCATGACCATTTTCTTCAGCGTGTTCCCTGAAGCAAGGCATGCTAGGGACCACCTAATTATCAATACATAATGTAAAGTTATTGCAAAATTAACTATAGGTCTATGGAACATTTAATTTTTAAGCCCAGATCAAGAATTACAAATGCATTCTCCACTGGTGTCCTGTGTGCCATATGGTAGTTAGGCATATTATACCTCCTCAAAGAGTCAAGAGACATTGGTTCAAACAGGTGCAATTAATGTCAGTTCAAACATATGGACGTTTAATAATCTCAAATCATTTTATCCTCACTGAGAGAAAGGGCAATTACTGAAAACTACTGACCAATGGCTGTACTTGTTCATTTGTATATCAAAATAAGTTAAGCATTCTCGTTTCACAAAATACTTGTTTTCTTTGGGGAGGGATAGTACCTAGGTGACAGAATTGCAGCTAAGTTTTTCTGTTTCTTTGCAGTTGTTTATGTTGTGTGTGTGTGTGTGTGTGTATATATATATATATATATATATATATATGTATGTATTTTGTTTTGTTTTGTTTTGCGGTACGTGGGCCTGTCACTGTTGTGGCCTCTCCCGTTGCGGAGCACAGGCTCCGGACGTGCAGGCTCAACAGCCATGGCTCACGGGCCCAGCCGCTCCACGGCATGTAAGATCTTCCCGGACTGGGGCACGAACCCGTGTCCCCTGCATCGGCAGGTGGACTCTCAACCACCGCACCACCAGGGAAGCTCATGTTGTCCATATTTTTTAAACGTGCTTTTTTATCATCAAAAAAAGTTACTAAAAGAAAGAATTACCTTATGTATTTTACTATAACTATAGTTTTAAAACATAAGCAATAGAGTAAATGAAAAGTATCCCAGGGGCTTCCCTCGTGGCGCAGTGGTTGAGAGTCCGCCTGCCGATGCAGGGGACACAGGTTCGTGCCCCGGTCCGGGAAGATCCCACATGCCGCGGAGCGGCTGGGCCCGTGAGCCATGGCCGCTGAGCCTGCGCGTCCGGAGCCTGTGCACCGCAACGGGAGAGGCCACAACAGTGAGAGGCCCACGTACCCCCCCCCCCCAAAAAAAAAGTATCCCAAAAGGTATTCATACTATCAACATTAAATCATCAACACAAACTAAATAGGTTTTTCCTTGAGTTTTTGTTGTCCAGTAGCTGATGTTTCTGTCTTTTCCTTTCTTACAAGTGTTTTCTCTTTCACTTTCCCCTCCTGCATTTAGTTATGGCACCCTAGATCCGGAGGTAGAGTGGTTTACAAGAAAATAACAATGAATGTTGATTTTGCAGATCTAAATAAAGCCAACAGGAGGATAAAGACAAGAATTCCCTCGACCAAACAAATTTAACCACCACAGGCAAGAAGAAAAAAAGCAAGAATTTAAGCCTTGTTTTACCTTTTTTTTTTTTAAACTCAGCTGTCCAAATTTGGAAGAACTGCTTTAACACTGCTCTAACAAATATAATTTCAACGCTTCAAAAAGTTTTTTGTTACTTTATGATACATAGGATATGAATTACTTTTTAAATTATATTTTTCCAAAAAGGGGAAGATATTTCTGGGGAAAAAAGACTATGCCAAATATCTGACCATAAAACATGCATAGGATATACACACAGTTTTTAGGTCAATATAATTTAAATTATAAATTTTACTGTTTTAATCACACTCCAAAACCATCGTGAGATGTTTACAACACTTATATTTCATCTTTGCTAATTTAATGTTTTACTCATTTTGTGAGAGATAGAAGAAATATTTTAAGAAAATTGATGCTTTTATGAAATGCTTAAAAAGAAAACGAATGCTCTGTCTACAAAAAGGAAGGGCCAATTTTCCAGTGAACACCAGAAGAAAGAAAACAAGTGGCCTCAGGCCAAAGATAAAATAACTTTTTCCTCACATAGTAGTTTCCCTTTCTTTCCAAACATCAAATTACCACAATACAGCTTAGGTATACCACCACAATAGCCTCCTACAGGACCTCCCTCCCTTACCCTGAAGCCAGTCCAATTCTTCAAGGTCTCACCAGTTTACAACCTACAGTCTGTGAGAGCCTTACAGTCTCTGTAAGAATTTATGAATTGTCTCCTCCCCAAAGTCATATGTTGAAGTCCTAACCCCCAATACCTCAGAATATGACTATATTTGGAGAGAGGGTCTTTAAAGAGGTAAATAAGGTTAAATGAGGTCACTGGGGTAGGCCCTTAATCCATCTACAAGTTGCCAGCAAGGAACCCAATGTTGATGTCTAACTTCTTTAATCACTGTAACTTTTACTACATGTAAAACCTTTTTGTTCTTTCCTCTGTGTGTCTATTTTTCCAACTAAGACAGTAAGCTTCCAACAGTATTTATTTGGTGTTCTCCCCAGTGCCTAACCCAATTCAACATACCTCCTAATCCATCTATTACCATCTACTCAATGAATAACTATCTCAGATCTTCTTGGCAAGTGTTTCACAGGAAGGCAATGGTATCAGTTTTCTCTATCTAGAAATAGTTCATCTCCTTATTCTTATTCACCCATGTGGAACCCCACTATAATTATTTAATTATAGTACATTAACTTTATCATATTAAACATCATTTCCCAACTGTATTTATAGTGATGCTCTTTTAAGCAGGAAACTAATTTACAAGAAAAAATAATACCTTTCTTGTTATAAATATGGGGTTGATAATGTATGTAACAATGTAACAATATCAAATGAATTCCTACTTTAGGCCAAACGTGTTTTAAGAGCACACATAACTGTTTGGGAAATATAATTGGTGATATTATCATCATTCACATGCACCATCAAGCAGTCCTGAATTCTACAGGAAGTTGTTTGCTTCTTTACTCTGAATCATAGAAGCTTTTGCTGATAGATGTGTCATTTGCTCTAGCATATATAGGGACATTTCCAACCCAAGACGTCAACCCTGCCTGAAGATATTTTGTGAAAAGCACAGAGTACTTTGTGCGTATTATAAATATACAAAAGGGAACCCACCTGCAACTCAACCTGAATCAAGTCTATTAATCTGCTCTTAACTCAGGACAGTAACTTCCAGGCAACTGTTACTCCCCAGCTTCTAAATCCCTTAATCTGAAATGGGTCCATTTCTTTGTTTGTAAAGCAGAGCCTCTCCACCACATCAGCTAAAGGCTAAAGGCCTGATCAATGCAAAATTACATTTCAAGGATTTCCATCAATGTCTCCAAGCACCAAGCCTTGCACAGATACAGTAAACTCTGGGGAGAGTCTCTACTCCCTCATCATATATATGCATTTAAAAGATAAATGAACTACACCAAGAAAATCCTAAAGATGCCACCAGAAAACTACTACAGTTAATCAATGAATTTGTAAAGTAGCAAGATACAAAATTAATGCACAGAAATCTCTTGCACTCCTATACACTAATGATGAAAAATATGAAAGAGAAATCAAGGAAACACTCCCATTTACCACTGCAACAAAAAGAATAAAATACCTAGGAATAAACCTACCTAAGGAGTCAAAAGACCTATATGCAGAAAACTGTAAGACACTGATGAAAGAAATCAAAGACAATACAAACAGATGGAAAGATATATCATGTTCTTGGACTGGAAGAACCAACATTGTGAAAATGACTATATTACCCAAAGCAATCTACAGATTCAGTGCAATCCCTATCAAATTACCAATCGCATTTTTCACAGAACTAGAACAAAAAAAACTTACAATTTGTATGGAAACACTAAGACACTGATAGCCAAAGCAATCTTGAGAAAGAAAAACAGAGCTGAAGGAACGAGGCTCCCTGACTTCAGACTATGCTACAAAGCTACCGTAATAATCAAGACAGTATGGTACTGGCACAAAAACAGAAATATAGATCAATGGAATGGGACAGAAAGCCCAGAGATAAATCTGCACACATATGGTCACCTTACCTTTGACAAAAGAGGCAAGAATACACAATGGAGAAAAGACAGCCTCTTTAGTAAGTGCTGCTGGGAAAACTGGACAGCTACATGTAAGAGAATGAAATTAGAACACTCCCTAACACCACACACAAAAATAAACTCAAAATGGATTAAAGATCTAAATGTAAGGCCAGACACTATAAAACTCTTAGAGGAAAAAATAGGCAGAACACTCTATGACATCAATCACAGCAAGATCCTTTTTGACCCACCTCCTAGAGAAATGGGAATAAAAACAAAAATAAACAATTGGGACCTAATGAAACTTCAAAGCTTTTGCACAGCAAAGGAAACCATAAACAAGATGAAAACACAACCCTTAGAATGGGAGAAAATATCTGCAAACGAAGCAACTGACAAAGAATTAATCCCCAAAATATACAAGCAGCTCATGGAGCTCAGTATCAAAAAAACAAACAACCCAATCGAAAAATGGGCAGAAGACCTAAACAGACATTTCTCCAAGGAGGATATACAGATTTCCAACAAACACATGAAAGGATGCTCAACATCACTAATCATTAGAGAAATGCAAATCAAAACTACAATGAGGTATCACCTCACACCAGTCAGAATGGCCATCATCAGAAAATCTACAAACAATAAATGCTGGAGAGGGTGTGGAGAAAAGGGAACCCTCTTGCACTGTTGGTGGCAATGTAAACTGATACAGCCACTATGGAGAACGGTATGGAGGTTCCTTAAAAAACTAAAAACAGAACTACCATACGACCCAGCAATCCCACTACTGGGCATATACCTGGAAAAAAACATAATTCAAAAAGATACACATACCAAAGTGTTCATTGCAGCTCTATTTACAATAGCCAGGACATGGAAGCAGCCTAAGTGTCCACTGACAGATGAATGTATAAAGAAGATGTGTCACATACATACAATGGAATATTACTCAGCCATAAGAAAGCAAAATTGAGTTATTTGTAGTGAGGTGGATGGACCTAGAGTCTGTCATACAGAGTGAAGTAAGTCAGAAAGAGAAAAACAAATATCGTATACTAACGCACATATATGGAATCTTAAAAAAACGGTACTGATGAACCTAGTGGCAGGGCAGCAATAAAGACGCAGATGTAAAGAAAGGACTTGACACAGCAGGGGAAAGGGAAGCTGGGATGAAGTGAGAGAGCAGCACTGACATACATACACTACCAAAAATAAAACAGATAGCTAGTGAGAAGCAGCTGCAAAACACGGGGAGATCTGCTGGATGCTTTGTGATGAACTAGAGGGCTGGGATAGGGAGAGTGGGAGGGAGGCTCAAGAGGGGATATGGGGATATATGTATACTCATAGCTGACTTACTTTTTTATACAGTAGAAACTAACACAACATTGTAAAGCAATTATACTCCAATAAAGATATACAAAAAAAAGTATCTGAGATGCAAAGAGAACTTCAGCCGCCAAACAGGGCATTGTATATATGATAGGAATTTGGAGTACAATAAAAACTGACATACATCTGTCCCCTAGCAACAACAGTCAGGGGGCTCACGTGATGAAATGAAGGAGTGTGTTAAATGGAGAAAGGAAACCAGAAACAAGAGAGGGGAAAAGAAATACTGAAAGGAGCCAAGGAAAAGGAGGGAACACAAGTAAGGATTATGGTATGCATCTGAGCAATCTAGTAGTAATATGTTGAGACAAACTTCATCAATTGTTTTGTTTGTTTTTGCAAATGACGTAGGCAAGACGAGTGATGAAGAGTCAAGGGGCTCCCCAAACTAGCTCTGCCTAAGTGACAACCTGCCTGTGGAAAGGAACTTATGACAACCCCTAACCCCTGCCTCTGTCTAGCTAAATAAGCAGAACTATAATTCTCAAAGCTGCTCAGGTAACAGAGCAGCTAGAAGTCACCAGAACTCACTGCAGAGCACCCTGAGATACAGCTATATATTGAACTTAAAATAGCTAAATATATAATTTCTGCTAATCACAAACCCCACTTCAGCCTAGATTCTTAAAAAGATACCAAAAGGTTAAGAAAACTTTTTGAGAGTGAAACATGGAAATGAGAAATCCAACACATTAATTTGTCTGCCTTCTGGGGAACAGTCTGCCAATTCGCAGAACACCAGAAACAGGGCCTAAAAGGCAGTGGAATTAAACAATATGCTCATTACATGAGGGAGTATGTAAGCAATACTTTTGAAGCCTAGTCTTGATTGGCAACTATTTCTGTAGAGTAAGACAGTAAATTTTTCAGACTTTGAAGGCTCTCCATCTCTGTCTCAACTATGCAACTACTCAAATCTGCCACTGCTGCTGCGAAAGCAGCCACAAACAGCAAGAAAGAATCACAGACAATAAGAATGAGAGTGGCTGTGCATCAATAAAACTATGTGCACTGACATTTGATCTTCATATATTTTTCACATGTCATGAAATATTATTCTTTTGATTTTGTTTTTCAACCATTAAAAAATGTACAAACCATCCCTAGCTCTTAAACCATAGAGAAAAAAACAGGCTGCAGCAGACAGATTTGGCCCTTGGCCCTTAAAGTTTACAGACCTCTGCTTTTAAGGACCCTAATGTGAACTCTGAAATGGGAGGGGGGAGTGAGGGGGCAGTGAGGGATAGAGTCCAGTCTAGATAAACTTGGCCCATCTGTAAACTAGCCCATCAGCAAGCAGGGAATCTGGGCATCCCAGACAAGATTATTCCCACCACCCTCTAAACCCTCTCAGCTCCTCCCTCAGGCAAAGGCACAGGTGCACTGCATTAGAATTCAAGCCAAGAAACTTCCAAGTTTTGTTGGGTTTTAAATGCAGTTATTTACCTAAATTCTACCGGGGCTAAAGCATATATTTTACAAATTTAGATGATGCGACTCCTACAAAAAGTTCATTGTAGTTCCCTATACCCAAATGCAACATGTAACCCTGAAACCCACTCCATCACTTCATGAATGTTTCAGATTAGGTGTTACTTATTCTGTTAAAGGCAACCTAAATGAGGAATGCCTACGGAAACACAAACGGGATGTTTACGCCACAGCTGTCCAACAAGGCTGGATGACAAGAGTCTGGCCACTTTTCAGATTATTCCCCTCTCGACACCAAAAGAATTTGGAGAGTCTTCCTTCTAGGTTGGTGAAGTCAAGGTCCTCTTATCTGATGACACCTCTGAAACACTAGCCGCCACCCGCACCCACTCCGCCCAAGACCCGCAGCGTCCAAACCCGGATTCCGCCCCAGCAGAGCAACCTCGGCAGCCCCAGCTGCTGAGATGGACGGAGACTTCCCACCGGCCCCTACTCGCCCCTGGACACAGAGCAGCAGCGGCCCCTCCCGCCCTCTCCCGGCCCCTCCCCCTCTCCGCAGTCCCAGCATGAATTTCCACGCGATCGGCAGGAAAGAATAGCCCAGGCTTTGTGCCTCTGCAAAAGAACGCAGCAAGAATTTACACCATCACCACCGCTGAAAAACACACACACACACACACACACACACACAACTTCGGAACAGCGCTTCCCTACAAACATCCGGCATCCCGGGGCTGCGAAACTGCGGACAAAGGCGCCCCATCGCCGCGGGGTGGGGGGATAAAAGGGGAGGCGGGAGCAAAACACTCCCACCAACGCGGACAGCTGACGAAAGGGCACTGGCGTCTGGGAGAGGGATGAAAAGTGGGGGCGGATACCAGTGAGCCGCGCGCTCTGGGTGTCCCGCAGCCGAGGCGAGAGGCGCCAGTCTGGGGGCGCGTCTCCCCACCCCCGCGTAACGATAGAGTGGGCGTCCGACCCGGGGCGCGGCCACCGCAGCAGACAGCAATAGGCTCCCGCGCCCCGCTGCGCCCGGCCCGCGTGCCAGGCCCGGGGTCCGCCTCTTCAGCACCCTTACTATGCCCCTCCTGGCGAACAAAAAGACGAAACTTTTCAACCTCTTAGAATCAACAAGAGCAAAAGGAGGGGAGAAGTGGCTGAAAGAACCGGAACGACCGCTTGGGGACCCGGCGAGTCGCAAAGGAAACTTCCAGACCCCATCATTTTCAACAATCAGAGGAGCAGCTGCTTCCCGGTAGCGCCGGGCCGCGCAGGGTGGGCCGCCCGCCCGCCCCGCGAGCCGAGCCCCGGGCGGCCGCGCACCTTCCCGGCCGGTGCGCGCGCAGGGCACGGGGGCGCGCTCCGGCCTCCTGGCCCGGGCCCCGGCGCTGCTTACCCTGCTCGCGGCAGCCGCCGCCGGCGGGAACGCGAAAGGAACGGAGGGTTGGAGAGCTGGGGTCGCCGGGGACACTGGGAGCCTCGCCTCGCCCACGCTCGCTCTCTTCTGTCCTGAAGTAACGTCCCGGCGAGGAGCTTCGGGAGGAACGCGCACTAACGCTCCCACTCCACCGAGAAACTTAATCCTGCCCGGCCGCCGGCGGCCCGACGCCAGCCTCGCGCTCCGCCGCGCCCCCTCCCCCTGCGCGCGCCGCACTTGCGCCGACCGGGGCTGCCGTGGAGGCGGCTGCGGCGGCTGGGCCCGGGCTGCCAGGGCTGCGTGACGCCTTCGGCCGGCGGGGCGGCTGGCGCGCCTCGGCCAATCAGGGGGCGCGGCCCAGCCGGCAGGCCCCGGGGTTTAAACTAGCTCCGCGGGCGCTCGGCTGGGGATGTGGGGAGTGGGTTCCGCACGGTTGCTGGAGAAAAGCCCCCTTAAATGTCAAGGTCAAATAAAAAAGAAGCATTAATTTGGACAAGTCTGTCCCATGCAACGTTTAGGATATACACTAAAAAATTCTTTGTTTATCTGAAATTCGGATTTACCTGGGCAGCCTGTATTTTTATTTGCTGAATCTGGTAACCTGCGGGAACCGGTAGCCTCTATTTCTAGTTTTGAGGACTTTTTTTTTTTTTTTTTTTAATGCGGATTGCTCTCTGGTAGCTCATTAAAGTGATGAGAAGCACTTTAATGAGGATGCTTGGGGGCGGGGCTAATCTAACTTTCTAGAAAGTAACTTTTAGCGCATCAATGTCCATTCTCAGACAGATGATCCAACTAAAAAACAAACAAACAAAAAGTGGAGGAAGGGTGCAGAAATACACGGTGCCAGGAAAAACATACTCATTTCTATTCTGTGCCATTTAAGATTTTCTTTCTGATATTCTCAATTCCCTGAGTCCCAGGAATATTCTCTGGGGAGGAAAATTGCTCCCTTTTTCAATACATAAGTCTAATATTAAAGTATACATCAAAGGATACTCAGAAGCCCAATTAAAATATTTAAAGAATTTATTTTAATATCCTGAATTAAAGGTCTGTTTTTCTTTAGCAGACTTGTAAATTTGGTTTGTCTTAAAAAACGTATTTGTATTTCTACAATATTCACCAACTATTTAAGGGGAAACACAGTTTATAAAATATACAAGACTTCAGAGGGAAACTGGTTTAAGTTTTTAAATGGATATTTTCAGAAAGCTGCAAAATAGAACATTTGCCTGTAAATGACTAGGAGTTGAGTAGTCAGCTCAGTGCCCTGGGCTGAAGAGAGTGTCTTCAGCCCAAGGACGCTTGCTCTTTTATAAACATATGAATTGGTATAGATTTTCCCACGGGGAAACAAAAACATGGAGTAGATTTCTTCATAGTCTATGGATATTCATTTCCTCTGGGTCTTTTGAAAATGAAAGTTAGGATAAAGGAAAAACTCATTTACCTTATCTTTTCTGTTCTTGTCTCTTCAACACATCTCTATGTTGCATAACCTTTCAATCAGCACTCTCAGGTCTCTCCATTCTGAAAAAGAGACAAAAAAGGAGAAAAGAGAAATAGAAGGAGAGAAGGGGAGGGAGGGAGGGAGGAAGGGAAGCGGGGAGGGAGCGGGGAGAGAGAGAGAGGAAACAAATAAGCTACTTCCCAAACCTGTCTCTCCCCAGCTACCACACTTTTCCCCTCTCCTTCTTAGTTAAGTTTGTTGAAACCAACCAACTGCATCTGGCTTCCTACCCCTTCATAGTACAGAACGGGCCCTTGCTAGGGACACCAGTGACCTCCCACTACCTAAATCCAGCAGATGTGTTTCTCTCCTCATATTCCTGTCTCTTCAGATGCGTTCATAACTGTTGCACTCTCTCTTCCTGAACTGTTCCCCTCCCCTTGCAATTCCAGGCAATCACTCACTCTTGGTTTTGCTCCTTCCTCTGAGTTAGGGGCAGAAGTGTGAGACCTGAAGCTCATACAATTTGGGGCTCTGCTTTTTTTTTTTTTTTTTTTTTTGTTTTGTTTTTTGTGCTAATGATGTTACCTGTCTCTTTATTTATTTATATTTACTTTTTCGGGCGGTACGCGGGCCTCCCACCGCTGCGGCCTCTCCCGTTGCGGAGCACAGGCTCCAGACGCGCAGGCTCAGCGGCCATGGCCCACGGGCCCAGCCGCTCCGCGGCACGCGGGACCCTCCCAGACCGGGGCACGAACCCGCGTCCCCTGCATCGGCAGGCGGACCCCCAACCACTGCGCCACCAGGGAAGCCCTGGGGCTCTGCTTTTAGAAAAGAAAAACAAAGATATCTTTCTTGTGCAAATTTTACAAGAATATATGACCGTGTAAACCCGTTGCTAGGGCTCCTCCCAAGCAAGAGAAGGACCCAGAATCTTCACCTTTATTAGCTGCAAAGTTGCTCTGCCTCTGTCTTCAGACCACTCTTTGATATTCTTTGCCAACTAATCTCTCCCTAATCTTTAAATGGAATTCCTCAAGACTTAGTGATAGGCCCTCTTTTCAACTCTATCCCTAAGTCAGTTCATTCTCACCTCTAGCTTATCATTTATTGGTTAAGGATTCCTAAACTGTTATCTTCAATGCAGACTTCTCCATCTATCTGAGTTTATTTGACTTCCCCATATGCCTGTCTCAAACCTAGATTACCCAGAATGGAACAATGGTATTTGCTCAGGCCTGGCCATCTTTCACAGTTCAGTGTTTCAGTGAACGGCACAGCCATGGACATTACTCCATGATTCCCACAAGTTAGGATAAACCCACTGAGATACATTCTCATCTGTACTTTTGCTTCACAGTATTCATCCTACTTTGAAATTATACATTTAGCTATATATGCAATGTTTCTCTTCCCACTTAGACCATAAACTACTCAAGAGCAGGGCCCACTTCACCAGATCATCCTCAGAGCCTAGCAAAATGTTTCATACCTTATCAGTGTTCACTTGACATGGGACGAATACGTGAATGCAAGAATGAATGATTTCTCTACATAACTTTTTTGTTCTTGCCATAGAGTCATCTCCAGGCATCCCATTTGGAGAGTATTCTCTTATTGCTTAGAAATTCCAGAGGATTCCTCCTCTTTGAATAGCAAAGTTCTTCCATTTGTCCATTTCCAAATCTGGTCATTCTCAGATGCAAAGGAAGTAAGTGCATGAAATGCTAGCTGGTAGAAGAAGAATAGGAGAATGATTCCATAACTAGTTACTAAAAGTAACTAAGGGTTCCTTAAAAGTTACTAAAAGTATTCTAAGGGTGTTGAAAGGTAAAATGGCATTTATTCTATTGAACCATAGGAAAAGAGCCCAGCTTAAAGGATTTAATAACTTGGTTTGTTGCAAGTTTACAAATGAGATTAAAACAAAGCATGGGTTAAAAAGATACTACTGTTCTGGTCTCATTTAGCAAAGCAAATTGTACATGCCCATCTTAAATGGTAATACATCAGAAGTCAAAAAGGCATTTTGCCTACGTTACTTCTTCCATAAAATTACCCAGAACTGGGATGATTCCACTCAGGGACATCTCCTTTTGAAGTAAACCTGTATCATTACTGCTCCATTCTCTTCTGCTTGTTCTCACCCAGAGGACCCAAGACTTTCTAGAGTGACAAGGCAGTGTGGTATATTGCACTGGTTTAAAAAAAAAAGTTTTTTAATTAAAATAAAATCTTACAGGGCTTCCCTGGTGGCGCAGTGGTTGAGAGTCTGCCTGCCGATGCAGGGGACACGGGTTCGTGCCCCGGTCCGGGAAGATCCCACGTGCCGCGGAGCGGCTGGGCCCGTGAGCCATGGCCGCTGAGCCTGCGCGTCCGGAGCCTGTGCTCCGCAACGGGAGGGGCCACAACAGTGAGAGGCCCGCGTACCGCAAAAAAAAAAAATAATAAATAAAAAAAAAAATAAAATAAAATCTTACAGAGAAAGCCCAAGTATATAGAGGATAAAGTAGAGTTGCTCTTGTCTATGGGGTGGGTTGAAAATACAGGTTAATAATTCTATTTCCTGTCAAGCACAGGCTCCGGGATCTGAAGATGAAGGAATTAGGAACGTTGTCTGCATCCCAGCTGTATTCCCAGGGAGGCATTCGGCACAGCAATTTGTTTTTCTCAAATTTGAGTAACGTTCAGACTATTTTTGTAAGGGAAAAGTTTTGAGGACTTCCAGGATTGGCTAGAATTATTTTTTATTATAATTTAACAAGTACAAATATCAACTGAGTACATAAAATTCTAATACTGGTGAAAGACCCAACTTGTCTACTCAAAACCTTTAATGTCTGCTATTAAAGATAGATCCTAGAAATTGCAAGTTTGATCCATCAAGTTACAAAGTTGCCTCCCAGGCAACACAGTCTTTGTTCTGCTCTCCTAACAGTGGGCCAGTTTCTCCCTCACTTGGTAGGTGTCACTACAGGGCTCTCAGGTCAGCACTGTGTATGAACCAGATTCTTTCCCCAGGACTAAATGACTTTGGAGGAATTCTTACTGTGGGACAATGGATTATTTCCAAACCTTTAACCAGCCGTGACTCTTATTAATAATGCTTCATTTAAATGCAAACTACTTGATGTGTCTACATCTTCTCCTGCCTAAGGGTTAACTAATGTATAACAGATATGCATTTTTATTTATTATAGTTTGCAGAAAGGTTTTTATATTCTATCAGTGTTGGCTGACTGACTTTATGGTTTCAATCGGCCTCTAGTTTCTAAAATAAAAGAAAGGAGTTTGGATACTTTTTTTTTTCAGTTTCTTCAATGTTAGAAAAAAAAATAGACCATTTTAAACAATCTTTAACTTTTTTCTCCGTTGAAAACAGACAAGATTGAAAAGAGATGAAGAAGAAAGAAAAGAATGTTAGGATAATAAATATATTTGTGTCTACAAGAAATCCATTAGGAGGAAGGAATGACTGAGAGAGAATGCCAGGCATGTGAAAAATGTAAAAATTATATCTCTTGAAAACATGTAGAGTAATCTGTCTCTCTTCATATAACAAACTGTTTATAGAATAGAGGCACTGAAACATACAGTGTGTCTGACTGGGTCTCACCTCTCTGAGGAAGAAAGAAAGGGCATTGGGAGGTCATGACCATCTGACCTTGACTTCATTTACTTATGTACCCACAGAATCCTGGTGCAGTGAGGAAATCTTAGGAGAAAGCAATAGGACGTAGTTATTTTTTGGGTGGAACACATCCAAATAATCTCCAACTCAAGTTTATACAAGCTAGAATAACATTTTGGAATCTCTCTCCTGAAAAATATTTCTTCTGCATCATGTATACTATGAGGGTATAAGTCCATTGCCCAAGCAAAAGTCAAGACAAATAAGCAATAATGATAATGAGAAGAACTTGTTCAAGTCACATAATAATTTTTAGGTAATACCCCTCCTTTGTGATGGCAAAAAGAACAGAGAAGAAAAATTGAGTTTTCCAGACTGCCACTGCGTCATTGGATCACACATTACCTGAAGCCCACACCCTCTCTTGTACTTCCATTTATATGAGCCAATAAGTCTCCTTTAGTTCTTAAACTAGTGTGAAATGTGTCTTCTGTTATTTACAACTAAAAGCATTCAAACTGATGAAATATACATACTAAGCCATTCACAGTGGTTTAGACAGGTACTTTTAACTTTCTAGGAACACATTGAGATTACCTCAGTTAGTGAGAGTTGTTAAAGTATAGTTAGGAATATAAGGAAGATGAGAGTATTCCATAGGTGAAACTCACTGAGAAATGTGACATCTTTTCTGGTTATACCACAAACATGCAGAGAAAATGTAAGCTCGTTTCAGAGGATGTAGCTCTAGAGACCAGGTAGGTTTTCACTGAGTCTCTGCAATTTTACCATAATTATGATTCAGTGTAGCCCTGTCCTTATTAATCTTGCTTTCCATCTTCTTCTCAGAATATTTGTTTAAATTGGTTCCTTGAAAGTCTGGTGATCCTTAAGGTTCTGATCCATTTAATAAAGAGGCAATGAACAGTTCTAAGCTCTGCACACACTGGAAACATTGTTGACCCATGCGCTTCACTTCTGACGGAACAACACTTAGGAGACCCTAAATTCCAGAAGGAGGAAATCCTGGCTCATAGACATTGATATGTTTAGAGAGGACATTTCTGGATGTTTATCTGAGAAATAGATGATAGACGCCTGGCTGCCAGGAGTTCTGTATGGAAGCCGTGTTGTGTGTGTGTGTGTGTGTGTGTGTGTGTGTGTGTGTGTGTGTCTGTCTGTCTGTCTGTCTGCCTGTCTATCTGTGTTTATGCACAAATGCGGTAGTGGCAGTGATGGTACTGTTGACTGTACCGATCCCCATGTTTTCCACATGACATTTATTTCTACTCTATATTATACGCTGTACATTTCATTGTTTCCTGCTTCTTTGTAGTTTTAGTAGTTAGTTCAGTTCCCTCCAGCTGTAACACTCTAGGCTCTAGGGCAGTGCTTTTCAAACTATCTGTGCAGGGTCAAATTTTGTGTTTTAAACTTGCAATCTATCAGTGACCAATGCACTTAAAATGGATTACTAGAAAAGTGATTACATGCGTGGATGTTGTATCAATGTTAAATTGCCATAAAGATATTAAAAGAAACTTTCAAAGTCTTTGTGAACCAGGCTACAGACCATACTTTGGGGAGCAATTCTGCAGGGCCTTGTTACTCCCAGTATGGTCCATAAACCAGAAACATTTGCATTGCTTGGGAGCTTGTTAGAAATGCAGAACCTCAGTCATCACCCCAGAATACTGAATATGAATCTTCAGTTTAACCAGATCTCCAGGTGATTTATATGCACATTAAAGTTCTTAGGGAGTTTCTACTCTTTGATCTGTTTCTTGTCTTCCAGGAATGTGCTGCTATATCTTTACCTGGAAAGATTTTTCTTCAGAGCTTCAGACAGCTCGCTTCTCCTCCGCGGTCAGATCACAGGTCAAATGTCACCTCCGTGGAGAAGGCTTCTCCGGGTGCTCCAACAAAAGCAGTAGCCTCTTCCATTCCACATAACCCTGTATTATTTTCTTTAAAGTTTTTATCACTATCCAAAATGGTTGCTGTCCCCCTTCCTGTCTCCCATTCCCAGCTAGAATGTAAGTTCCACAAGAGCAGAGATATTGTCTGACTCATTTTCTGTCTTTCACCACGTGATAGTACAGTGCCTGGCGGTGGTAAGCCCTGTCTACAAGGCTATGTACGTTACTTCTGCTGACTCATGACTTCTGCTCACCCCTAGCTCTTCCTGCCTCCCGATTCTCTTTATTGCTTTCTCTCCTTGTCTCTCTGAATGTGTGATAGAAAACCCAACACAAACTGGCTTTTAAATAAAACGGATGCTGGTTTATGTAACAGAAAAGTCCAGAGGAAACCCAGTGATCAGGTGTAGTTCAGTCAGGGCTCCGAGCCTATTTCTCTCTGATTCTTTCAGCTCCACCCGTCTCCATGTGTCAGCTTCATATTCAGGCTGGCATCTAGGTAGCCACGGCAGTCCCAGCTGTCACATCCATACAGAGTGCTGTCCACAGGCCATCCAATGCACTTGCTCGCTTTTAAAAACTAAGTAAATTTCTGTCCCCCAAACCTCCGCAGCATGCCTTCAACGCTCCTTAGATTGAATTAGATCTCATGACTATTCACAATTCAAAATACTTATACACATATAGAGAGTAGTATAATTACAAACAATAAAATGTACAGATCTCAAGCGTGCATTTCAATCCATTTTGACAATTACATACACACCAGAGAACCAAGATGTCAGATATTTCCAGAAAGTTGCTTTGGGCCCTTCCGTTAATCAGATGAGTAATGGTGCCTTGCTGAGCCATATTGAAGTTGAAGGCAAAAGGAGCAATCAGGAATACTGATCTTGTCTTTATTTAAAATGGTGATGTTTTATTCATCATTTACCTTGACTTTTATTTTTTTTAATATTGCATTAAAATCTGATTTACCTTGATTATTAGGTTTTTTTGGTACCCCTCCCCCTTAAATTTTGTGCTAAGGTGAATATCACATTCACTTCACTCACCTCTCCTGATGCAGCCCTGTGGTCGATGAGCCTCTCTCTCTGCCTCGCTGCCTCTCTCAATATGATCTCTGCATGTAGCCTCTCCACATGATGGCCTCAGAATGGCCAAACTTCTTCCATGGTAGCTGAAGGCTCCCAGAGTAAGTGCCCAATAGAAGCCACAGGTCAGCTGCATTCCCTATCTGATTTAGCCCCAGAAGTCACCCAGTGCAGCTTCTGCCATGATTCAGTCATCACAACAGTCATAAAGGCTCACCAGGTACAAGGAGAGGGGACAGAGACTCTATCTCTTGATAGGAGGAGTGTCAAAGCATTTGCAGATATATTTTAAAACCACCATGCAACCAGTTGCTTTTACAGCAAATTTTGGGTATTAGTGAATAGCCCTTATTTTTGACTACTAAAAATTCCCAACCAAATGAATGTTTTAAAAATTCACCTTACATTCTATTTAAAGTATCTCCTCTTTGCTCCAAGGTTTAGTTGGATGGTTTTGGTTTTATTCACTACTTCCTCTCCATTCACTTGCTGCTGGTTTCTGGCTCTTCCAAGTTAAGGCTAAGAAGCTGGGAATCAGACGAAAAGGAGGAAAAGTATCTTTTTACTTGGCTAGATGTTGAAAACTCTCTCTGTGGCAGTTAGCCAAAGGCTAACTCCATCTCTTAAGGGGTGATTTAGTGAGCTATTTGAAGACCTCCTCCACTCTGGCTCCCTGGACCTCTGCCCATTTTAGAGACGATGTACATTCCTGCTGACCTCCTAAGACTCCCCTTCAACTCCTGCTTTCCTGGTACACCCCACACAGCTTCCTCCTCCTAGGGTCCATTCATCCAGGAAGGAAGTTCTTTGGAGAATGCGTTTCAAAATGGCGCTAGTCTAGAACCACTATCTTCCAAGGTGTCTTTGTGGAATCACAGAAAAACCCAGTCCATCCAAATCTGTAAATTTGTCTTGGACCTGCGATCTCAAGCAATTTAAGACAGCCTGTTACATTCAAATTTTTCTAGGGGAGAATCAGACTATCATCTGTGTGCTCCCCATACTACAGAGGACCCGATCAATTTCCTGTAAATATTTTCTCATCACACTCTGTTTTAACAGCTGCACCAGGCAAGACCTCAGTTTTCACAGCTCAGCAGCATCCAGCCTGTGTGAGGAAATACCTCCCCTCTATCAAACAAACCAGACTTGGTGAGTAATTCTCTTGAAGCTCCCCTCACTTATCTGGGGAGATGCTGAAGAAGCAAGACTTTGCCCAGTATGAGCAATGGAGGAGAAACGTGTAGTATTTTCTACCAAGTGTACGATTTTCTCCAAAAAAAGCCTCACTCTGGAAAACCTTCCTTTGAATTCCTACCTCATGGCCTGAAAGTGGATGATAGGTGAAACGTGTCAGGATTTGCGTTGCCGTTCTTAGTAAGTGCCATGGGGAATGTGTCTACTTCTTTTGTTTAGAATATGTAGATCAGGTATCTCTTGGGCCCTGAGATTGGGACTTCATCAAAGTTCCAAAACAACAGAAATGTCCTAGTTGACATCAGTACTGATTCTTTTATCCCATATTAGAGTCACATCTTACAGTATCTGTTGCGGAATCATGTCCCATTTGTCTCATTTCTTGCATCAATATCAATATCAATTGTTCTAATTGTTATAGATTTATAATATGTTTTAATAACTGGCACCCTCTCACTATTACTTTTTTCTCAAAATTCTCATGACTTTTCTCACCTGATAGAAGAATTTTTAAATTATATACTTTAACTTATGGAAATCAAGAATATTAGATAATCCAAAAGATAATCCAAATGAAATTTGTAGTATATTTTTTCTTTTAGCAGAATCTGAAGTTATTTGCATCTTTTTTACAAGTAGCAACATAGGCAGATTTTATAGAATCTATATTTTAGAGGAAAATACATAAAAGCAGTAGCAGTAGTGGCTTTGAGATGTATTTCTCCTCCCCAATTTCCCTTTAAAAATGCAATGTCAGCCAGAGGCCACTTATCAAGTTAATTCATAATAAGATATGAAGTGAGTTATAAGATCTACTTTGTCATTTATAGCTTAAAAATACTGCTTACTTAGAAGAAGTTGGAAACTGGCTGAAAAACAGTAATAAAGAGGAGAATAGAAAAGTGAAACACTTTTAAACTATATGCTGGGTGGGATAGAGAGGGTGAGAGGGAGGGAGATGCAAAAGGGAAGAGATATGGGGATATACGTATATGTATAGCTGATTCACTTTGTTATAAAGCAGAAACTAATACACCATTGTAAAGCAATTATACTCCAATAAAAATGTTAAAAAAAAAACTATATACTGCATCTATATTATCTATTATCATCCATTCGTTTTAAAGCCTTTGCCTTCTCACTATTAGTTCTTTTTTTTTTGCGGTACACGGGCCTCTAGCTGTTGTGGCCTCTCCCGTTGCGGAGCACAGGCTCCGGACGCGCAGGCTCAACGGCCATGGCTCACGGGCCCAGCTGCTCCGCAGCATGTGGGATCTTCCCGGACCGGGGCACGAACCCGTGTCCCCTGCATCAGCAGGCGGACTCTCAACCACTGTGCCAGCAGGGAAGCCCTCACTATTAGTTCTTAATCTTCTCAGTGTGGTAATGATAACTGAAATTTAAAAAATATTTATCTGTGGATAAAGTGAAGGATTTAAATTATCTGTAGACTAAATAATTCACCTCTGAAAGGTCTTATCTTTGTTTCCAGAGGATGATGTATTTAATTATCATAGAGATTATATTTTCTAAAAAAAATTTATAATATGAATGAACATGGAACATTCCTAGCAATCTTAGTTCAGTAATGAGACTGCAAAATTGAAAAGGGCAAGGTGAAAAATTTGACAAGAGCAAACTAACCCATCAGTAACATTATCTCAAGGGAATATTTGTGATATTTCGACTTTACAGGATTTTGTTTCTTCATAATATTTTCTGAATTTTGGCTCTGTATCTCTGTGAAACAGTTTAATGATTTAAAAAACTTGTTCTGGTTTACTCAACAAGTATGGGTTTGCTTATATTTGCCATCAATTAAATTTTGAGGGTTTTCTTTTATCTTATGTTGCAATTAGATTACGTATAACATGAATGACAACGTGGAAGACAGAGCTTACATGAATAATATTCAGTACATTTAGTATACTATTTAGTATTTCTAGAATAAGAAAAATTTAAAAGATTAATTGGCTTATAGGTGGAAATATGTATTATATGATAATTATGTATGTGTAGCAGGCAGGTTCACTGAATCATTATTAAGGGATTTTTGCTTAGATATATCGGGTAAACTTGAGACAGGAGAAAGAAGAACTAGATTGAGTAAGAACTGTTCTGTGTTCACTCTAAAGACCAGTAGGATTTAGAGCTCAGAGAAATCTGGTACTAGCTCACCAAACAAGAGCAGAAAAGAGGGTCTTATGCCTCATTTCATTTAAGGCAGATTTATACCCTCTGCTCTGCTGTTTCACTTTCATTAAGTAACGAATATCCTTGAACACAGTAGGGGTTGGGTGATAAGGGGATAGCTGCCACTCATTCTTTAGTAAATGAGAATTGAGTACCTGGTAAGAGCCAGGCACTGAGATCCTCACAGAAACAGACTACGTAGGTCCTACTCCAAAGACACTCATATTCTAAAGGGGAAGGCAGGTGGGAATGGATGACAGCAATGTGGCTATAGTGTCCATACAGGGGAGGTCCTCATTAGCATTTCTCTAAGGGCATAAGAGGGCTGTTGAAGGGCTTTAAGATGGAGGAGAACATCATCAATTTTATAAACCTCAAAGACCAAAAAAGCAGAGGGAAATTATCTTTTCAGGACCAGCCCTTCTTTCTCCTTTCTTTTTGAGGTCAAGTGCGTGAGCTTGAAGCCTTTAGCCAGGTCCAAACTTAGGGTTCTGAGGCAAAGAGTGAGCGATGACTACAAACATGGGGGTGATATGTACGTACAAAAAGTTCAGGAGTATTAGTACCTCTCTATGGCCATGTTCATAACAGTTTTCACCAAAAATCTGGTTTCCTTTAATCATGTGCACAGAATCTATTTGTTGCTTATAAAAACTGGCCTAGTTCCTAACTGAAAGCCATCTCTACAACTAGTTCTCTGTTATCTCTGATTTCCAGACTTCTTAGGGTCCCCACTGACGGTCTTCCAATACTTACACATACTACTTACAGCAAGGACTGTACCGTCAACACTTTCCTACTACCACTTCTGCTGCTTCCAACACCACAACCACTACCATTTCCACAATCACCTCCACTACATGCACCACTGTAATCAACACCAACACCAGCCCAACAACCAAAGTAAAATGTAAATTTGTACATTTTGCCATCATTCAGATACACTGGAAAGCATACGTTATATTGGAGAACGCCCTTGGGATCAACACCTGGGTGAGGGGATTGTGACAGAAGTAGGACTGGGCAAAGGGAAGTGTTGAATCTTGTAGTATTGAAACAAAGGCCTCAGTAGATTCCATAGGTTGCTGTGACACTAAAATGGCCCTTTAGAGTTGTCCCACCTTGAAAAAAATGGGCCTGATCTTTTATAGGTCTATGGAAATTGCCTAACTTATTGACAGTATTCCCAAGATTGTCTCAACATCATCAACCTTGCCTATATCTTTGTGGACTTTGCTTTTGTTTATTAATTTGCTTTTCCAAACATTTTCCTAATTCTGTAGCTGTCTCCCAAATAAAATCTAATTATGCTTACTGGGTTTTGCCCAATTGCCCTTCTCTCCATACGCAAGAGTGCAGTGTAAAAAATGCAATGCTGAGTACAGCAAAATTAGAGTACAGCCAGCTCATCAAAGTATTCTCAAGTGGAAGGAGACAAAGACATGACCGACTCAAGCCTGGGAAAGTTAAGCATAAAGGTGAAATCTAGAGGCAGAATCAGGGTTAACAAACAGGAAACATAGTTGGGTATCAGGAACAGGACAGAAACTGGAGCAGGGAAGAAATGGGAGCAGAGCAAGAATAGATCAGAAACAAAGCAGTTGCTACAAACAGCACCCAGTGACCACAATTTGCTTTTGTTGGTCAATTAGTCCTGACTATGTGGTGAAATGGAGTTGTCAGCATGGCTTAAGAAAGACACAGAAAGGAGGCATTTTAATTTTTGTGTTTACTTCAAGAGAAATGGACCAAGAACTGAACAGCCCTATTACTAGTGAGGAGATTAAATGACGAATTAAATCAAAAGCCCAGGAACAGATGGCTTCACTGGCGAATTCTACCAAACATCTAAAGAAGAATTAATAACAATCCTTCTCAAATTCTTCCAAAAAATAGAAGAGGAGGGAACACTTCCAAACAAGGCCAGCAATTCCCTGCTACCAAAACCAGACATGACTCAACAAGAAAAGAAAATTACAGGTTAATATTCCTGATGGACATAGATGCAAAAAGTCCCAACAAAGCATTAGAAACCAAATTTAATAATACGTTAAAAGGATCACACACTTTGACCAAGTGGGATTTATTCTAGGGATGCAAGGATGGTTCTACATCTGCAAATTAATCAATGTGATACATCACATTAACAAAATGAAGGATAAAAATGATATGATCATCTCAATAAATGCAGAAAAAGCATTTGACAAAATTCAACATCTATTTATGAAAAAACCTTTCAACGAGTGGGTTTACAGAGAATGCACGTCAATGTAATAAAGGCCATATATGACAATCCCACAGGTAACAAAATAGTGAAAAACTGAAAGTCTTTCCTCTAAGATTAGGAACAAGACAAGGATGCCCACTCTCACCATTCTTCTAAACACCGTATTAGAAGTCCTAGCCAGAGTAATTAGGGAAAACAGAGAAATAAAAGGCATCCAAATCATAAAGGAAGAAGTAAAACGGTCACTATTTGCAGATGACATGATATTATGTAAAAAGAACTGTAAAAACTCCACCAGAAAACTATTAGCGTTAATAAATGAATTCAGTAAAGTTGCAGGATACAAAATCAATATAGAAAAATCAGTTGCATTTCTATACACTAATAATGAACTATCAGAAAGAGAAATTAAGAAAACAATCCCATTTATAATTGCCTCATAAAGAATAAAATACCTAGGAAAATATTTGACCAAGGAGGTGAAAGATCCATACACTGAAAACTGTAAGACACTGCTGAAAGAAATTGAAGAAGACATGAACAAACGGAAAGATATTCCACGCTCACAGATCGAAACAATTAATACTGTTAAAATGTCCAAACCACCTGAAGCAATCTACATATTCAACGCAATGCCTATCAAAATTCCAATGGCATTTTTCACAGAAATAGAACACACAATCCTAAAGTTTGTATGGAACCACAAAAGATACATTTCTTACCCATCTCTGCAGACAACATTTTTTTGGCTCCTTGGTCAACTGGGTTCCAGATTAATTCCACAATGGAAGGACAGAAAAAAGGGAGAAACCAGTTTTTTGCCCTCTTTCTCTTTGCTTTGGGCAGCCTCAGGCAGTACCTTTTCTCCTTGGAGATTCCTGATCACTCTGGAGGGATACAGAGTCTTCCATTCATCATGCTCTTGAGCTCTGGTAAACACTGCCTTATCTCTCTGTTCCTTCATCCCTAAGACACTAGAGGCTTCCTATCGTTGCTAATATTTGAGAGATCTCAGCATCCCCACTTTGGTTTGTCTGCTTTCCCAATACATTTGTAGCTCATTTCTCATGCAAAATTCCTTTTATTAAACTAGCTGGCATAGGCTCTGTTTCCTTCCTGGACCTTGACACACCCACTAACTTTCTGTGTTCCCTTGCACAAAATGAGGATTGCACTGACTTCTAAGCCCTTTTCAGCTTTTATTGGAGATTACTTCCAACCAACACTTTCCCAGCAATCTGGTACATCTATTCATGCATTCATTTAACAAATATTGATTATGCGATTATCGAGTTCGAGGCACTATTCTAATTCCCGAGGATACATACAACAGTGAAAACAATCAAAGTTTTGCTCTCATAGAGCTTGCATCCTATTGTGGGATAGGATAAGCAAGTGTCCCAGTTTGACTAGGACTGAGGGAGTTTTCCGGATGCAGAACTTTCAGTAGTAAAACTGGGAAAATTCTAGGTAAATTGGGGTAAGTTGGTCACTTTTGTGTGGGGCGGTAGTGAAGAAAAGTATTTTTTTTTTTAAAAGTCAGGTGGTAATAAGTGCAATGAAGAAAAATAAAGCCAGATAAAAGAAAGGAAGGATAGGGTTGCATGAAGTCTCTTTTGATAGTGTGGAAGACATTTTGGATGAAATAACATTGAGCAGAGACCTGAATAACGTAAGGAAACGAATACTACAGATATCCAGGTTGAGAAATCAGCCAAAGGAAAGAATACATTGGGCTATTTAAAGCTTCATTAAGATAAAAATTATTAGATAAAACAGCAATCTCAGATAATACAGTTAGGTTATACGATAGAGACTACTTATTTTATACCCAGTTTCATTCCTCCCTTCTCCCTTGGTGACAGAAGTCTGAATTTTTTCAGGGTGGTATTGTTTGTTGGGAGAGGCAATCCACCATGGGCCCTGCATGTTCTTAGTGGGTATGCCAAGAATGCAAGGTCCTGATAGCTCTTGACCTCGACCATTTTTTCAGGGTTGTTTTTGAAGAAAATAGGATCAAGAGTGGGCTGACTTACTGACTGCTACACAATGTTGGGTTTTTCCAAACCTCATGCATGTTCTTCTCCTGTAATAATGCAACCCATTGCACATGTAGAGTGTCATCAAGCCCATGGCATAATTCCCATGGGACTTAGGGACCAGGGTAATCTACACAAAAAGCTGGGCAATGATTAATAAAGACCCAAGAGTCCGTCTTCTGTCAGCAACCATGAAACAGTAACAGGATAATTTAATAGATTTTAAGTTAGGCAAAATCAAACTACACACTTGACTTGTGAAAAAGTACATTGCAGCTAGGCGTGACCAGGTGTCTAAATTTGGGCCAAGGATCTGCAAGTAAAAATTACTGGGAGGAATTGGTGCAAAGACTGTTTAAAGGGAGACAGCTGGCTAGGGTGTACTTTGTTTTTTGTGCTTTATCTCCTCTTCCTTTCTATTGTGAGAATAAAGATAAGATGGGTGGATATCTGGCATCCCTCCTGGACCACACAGTAACCTTGAGGGTGGCAGCCTGCACCAAGGATGGCAGAGCAGAAAGATAGAAGCAGCTTAAGTCCCTGTTGACGTTTATGGAATTTTCATACCTATTTTAGCCTACTTGCCTACCTCTAGATGGTTATTTTTGATAAGAGAATAAAGTATTATACCTTCCTTAGTCCTTAGGGCTCTCCTCCTTTCAGAATTATTAAAGAATTTTATAAATTATAAATATCAAATAATTGAGATAACAGTGGCTTTAAATGTCTCAAGAGCACTAGTAATTTCTCAGAAATGCCTCGTGGACCCCTCTGAAAAAAACGATTAGTAAAATTTTGGGAGACAGAGTGTCTGTTGGGTAGGCTTCCAGTTCCTTTTCCCATCATTTTAACTAGAGGAGATTTATTTTTTGATCTGTTTTGTATCAGCTGACCTTCTGGATAAGGTTTTATTTGAAGCAAGGGTCCACCTCTATAAGAAAGTTTGAAAACTACTGTGTTAGAGAAATAGTTTATGAAACATCATTCATGTTATTATGTGAACTTGAAATGAAGAAGCTTTATCTTAAGTTTACCATTTGGAATTCATTTGCTATTTTTATAACTGTATTTGTAAGAATAGAAAATTAGTTTTAGTCGTGATGCAATGTGTTTTGGCAATCCCAGTGCATGGATTTCCATTTGTAAGTAATTTTAAAAGGTTATATTCTTCCCTGAGTACACATTTTCAAATACCTGTTATTACTATTGTACTTTATGCATTAGTGTCTTGGGAAGGATATGGCCCTTAATGTAGAACCAGAGATTACAATGTTATCATTTTTGAGATTTTTTTTTTAAACAACTACTAACAGGACTCTGCAATTACAACACATTAAAACACTTTTACTACTGCACAAAAATAATCTTATAACTGCTTCAGCATTTACGATAGTAAACACAGCAAAACTTCTGATAAAATACAGAGCAGACTAAGCACAAAAGTTTCTTTAAGGTGATAACTTCTGGAGTGGAATATGATTTGATTCTATTTTATTTTTAAACAGTCATGTATCTATTTCCTTTGAATTCAGATCTAATATGCAGTAATGAGAGGGGGAAGCAGTTACATAATAAACTAGCTAGTCTCAAATTGAAAGCACCACGATGTCTTTTGGATAATAAGTGTTTTTCAAAAAATTACAGTGTGTTTTTACAAGTTCGTCTAGTAAAATCCTTCAGTAGCAATAATGCCATTTCTTATCTAGATGGCCACCAGAAAGGATGCTCTCATGAAACATTCAAAATGGCTCCATTTCCTTCCACTAAAGGAAGATTAGGTAGCAGAGTGATCCAGAATCAGCAACTGATTGAGGATGAATAGTAGATTGAGCGGGGATCTATTCAAAATGCTTACCAATTTGTATGACATGGGCACTAAGAACACAGGGAAAAGAGACTGGACCTCTTTATGGGAAGAATCATGTATTCATTCATGCACAAGGTCACATGATATGGGAGGGACTATTATAATTTCCTTCTTATCTTTCGTTGCCCCAGTTGGCTTATATCTCCAGATTAGAAGGCTCTCAGAGGTGGGCTAGGAGGAGGAAGCCTATTTTTCTTCTGTGGAAATAACAGGTACTCCTCAGATTCCACTTGAGCTGATGTAAGATGCCACAGAAAGATTCAAGAAAACCCAAACCATAGTCCCTACAGTCAGTAAGGACCAAGAGACCACAGTGGAATTCTGAGACTAAGTTCCTGTGTCATTGATTAGGTGTTAGAAAGTGTACTATGGAGGAAAACGTCTAATGTGATCCCTATGACCTGTCTGCCATTTCTCAGATGTCATCTATGTTGTCTCTGAAATGGGAGTTTCTCCTCTCTGATGAAAACATTCCAGTCATGAACAAAGCTCAATCAGTAAGATGCCCAATTATAAAATTAGTATCCCAAACTCAATCTCTTCCCTTTTATAAGCAAATGTAGTTAGCAAATGCTATGGAAGAAAAGATACTATTTATATAATCCATCAAAAGTAATTAAAAAAACTAGGAATAAGGTTTCAAAAACATAGGACATATATTAAAAAACTGTATTACTCGACTGACATATGTAAAAAGACTTGAATAAATGGTGAGGTATGCTTTGTTGTTAAATACGAAGACTCAACATCATATCAGTTCCCTCACATTAATTTAGTATTTAAACGTAATTCTAATAAAGATTCCTATATATATATATATATATATATATATATATATACACACACACACACATATATATATATTTTGTGTGTGTGTGGTACGCGGGCCTCTCACTGCTGTGGCCTCTCCCGTTGCGGAGCACAGGCTCCGACGCACAGGGTCAGCGGCCATGGCTCACGGGCGCAGCCGCTCCGCGGCATGCAGGATCCTCCTGGACCGGGGCACAGACCCACATCCCCTGCATCGGCAGGCGGACTGTCAACCACTGCGCCACCAGGGAAGCCCCCCATATTTTTTAAAAGAAAAGTTGACTCAATAATTCTAATGCATACATGGGAGGATAAATATATGGAACTTCTAATTTAAGATGGTTGATAAAAACATGCATATTTCCCTCCATTCCTGAACCCCACTAAAATGAAATAAATAGATATGACCATACAAAAAGAAGTCATAAATACATAAGGGTAAATATTTTGGGAGAGGAGACAGCAATAACAAAATTCTAGAAGTTGGAAAGAGATGGAAAGCTACAAAATCACTTGATTTGCCTTGCAGACTTGGGCACCTGCTACTTGTGGAGAGTAAAACAGCACAAAAATATCAATAGCAGGATTGATGGAACGTTATCTTTTAGCAGAAGCAGGCTCCCATCATCTGCCCCATTCCACATATCTGGGATTGTTGCCTCTTTCCCATCAGGGCAGAAGACAGGGGGTTTATCCTTTGTGGAAAGTAGGACTGAAGGGCTCTGGCCTGGGGAATGTTGGGTACAGCTGAGAGCCAGGATACTGTACTGAAAATAGGGATATTAAATTGAAGGCTTAGAAAGTAATTGTTAATACCCAACAGTCTTCTCCTCAATTCAGCTTCCAGAGCAGTAACAGCTTGACCTATACTCTTAACTGTGACATTAGAAAACTCTTTATTGAAAACTCCAATCAATCCAAGATAAATTCCTAAAGATACTGATATTATGTGCTCTCGAAAATTTCGTTAATAATAAAAATTTATAAAACAAACTATTGTAGCTTGCTCAACATTTCCAATTGTTAGAGAAATTCAAGTCAAAACTACAATGGGGGGGTGGTGGTGGGAAGAACTGGGAGATTGGGATTGACATATACACACTAATATGTATAAAATATATGACTAATAAAAACCTGCTGTATTAAAAAAAATGAAAACAAAAACAAAACTACAATGAGGTATCACCTCACACCAGTCAGAACGGCCATCATCAAAAAGTCCACAAATTACAAATGCTGGAGAGGGAATAGAGAAAAGGCAACCCTCCTACACTGTTGGTGGAAATGTAAATTGGTACACCTCTGTGGAGAAGAATACGGCGTTTCCTTTAAAAACTATAAATAGAGTTACCACATCATCTAGCAATTCCACTCCTGGGCATATACCTGGAAAAGAGGAAAACTCTAATTCGAAAAGATACGTACACCCCAATGTTCACAGCAGCACTATTTACAACAGCCAAGACATGGAAGCAACCTGAGTGTCCATCAACACACAAATGGATAAAGATGTGAGATATATATATATATATATATATATATATATGTGTATATATATATATATATATAAAATGGAATATTACTCAGCCACAAAAAAGAATGAAATAATGCCATTCGCAGCAACATGGATGGACCTAGAGATTATCATACTAAGTGAAGTCAGACAGAGAAAGACAAATATCATATGATATCACGTATATGTGGAATCCAAAAAAATGGTACAAATGAACTTATTTATAAAAGAGAAATAGACCCACAGACATAGAAAACAAACTTATGGCTACCAAAGGGGAAAGGGTGGGAAGAGGGATAAATTAGGAGTCTGGGATTAACAGATACACACTATTATATATAACACAGATAAACAACAAAGACCTACTGTATAGCACAGAGAACTATATTCAATATCTTATAGTAATTTTTAATGGAAAAGAATCTGAAAAAGAACATATATATATATATATGAACCACTTTGCTGTATACCTGAAACTAATAGAACACTGTAAATCAACTATACGTCAATAAAAATTATTTATATACATATATAAAATAAACTATTGTAGGTTAGATTCCCCGGGAAGTAGATTCTGAAATGGAGATTACCTTGCAGGAAGTTAATTAGGGAGTATCCATGGTAACCACATCTATGGAAGAAAGAAAAGGGAAGGAAGGAGTTTTGGGGAGGGGTAGTGGAGTTGTGATCACATCTCAAGCTGATCCCATGAGAGTTCTGAAGCAGGGATGGTCCTTCAAAGGTGTCCTGCATTATTACAAAGGGATGTGCTTATATGCCTTCATGCTGGTATCCCCTAAGGAGAGGGCATTACCTTGGTGAAGAAGTTTTCTCTAATTGAGGGCAATTTCCAGATGACAGCTGAGGACTGGCAGTATGTCTAGCAGCTGGGGAAATAAGACCTTCAGGTCTGAAGGAGCCGGGACCACCTGCCAGACTGCCATGCAGTGAATCCCACACTTGCCATGTGCACAAGTTTCTCCTTTGCTATTTAGTGTCTGTAAAAGGCAGGAAAGGCTAGGTTGTACTGGAATAACAAATGATCTCCAAGTCTCAGTCGCTGATAATCACAGTGCTTCTCTCAAACTCAGCTTCTATTTGAGACCTAGGCTTCTGGGGAATAGGCTCTATCAGAAATATTGCTGACTTTTGCATTTAGAAAAGAGCATGGCAAACCATGCACTGACTCTTAAAGCTCAGAAGTGACAGACATCACTTCTGGTAACATTTCATTGGTTAAATCATGTCACATGGCTAAGCCTAATGTCATAAACAGGGGATATACAATACCCTCCTATATCAGTTATCTATTACCCCAAAGCTTGGTGACCTGACATAGTATGTATTGGTATATTGTTTTTCATGATTCTAAAGGTTGGCTGGGCTCAGTGCAGTGATTCTTCTGCTCCCTATGGTGTCAGCTGGAGTCAATGAGGGGGCTGCATTCAACCAAGACCTCAGCAGAGGCTGAAACAGCCAAGATATGGCCCCTTTCCCGTAAATGGCAGTTGGCGTCAGCTGTTGATTGGAGAGCCTTGCATCTCTTCCATGTGGCTAATCTCTCCATGTGGTCTCTCATTACTCAGTAGGCTAGGCTGGGCTTCTGTATATGGTGGTAAGAGCATTTCAAAAAGGATGCTTCCCAAACCAGAAGTTATCAGGCCTCTTAAGGCCTATGTCTGAAACTGGTGTCACATCTGCTGCACTATGTTGGTCAGTCTTTATTTGAGTGAGGAGAGGTAGACAGCAACGGGAGGAACTGTTGGCAGCTGTCATTGGAGGCCATCTACTCTACTTTAACAGGGTGCGAAGACAGAATTATTTTGTGAATGGTCATAATATTTTCCACTAGAGAGTCACAGAACATCAAGTGTGTGAGGAAAGGCTCAAACATGAGAGAAACCTAAACTTATTGAATGAGAAGAAACTTGGAAGGAACCACATAGGAAGAGGAAAATGTAAAAACAAAACCAGGAAAACACACTTAAAGTTCAAAGAAAAAAAGAGATTTCATCCATAAAAAATAACATGATTTTTAAAAAGAGAAAACAAAAGGGGTCTGGGAATTTAAAACAATGATAGAAATGAAAAACTGCAATAGACATTTTGATTATTAAGATGAAATTTGCCAGGAGATAAGGCACAAGACAAAAAGTGGAAAATCATAGGAAAAAGATAAGAAAAGAAGAGCATCAGTCTGGGAAGTCCAAATTTACAGTAATCAGAGATGCAAAGATAGAGAACAAAAGAAACAGAGGGAGGAAAATCACTAAATAAATAATCCAAGAAAATTTCCCAGAACTAAAGGTCATGAGTCTTCAGACTCTAAAGTCCCCTGACAGCAAAATGGACCAAAACAGACCTAAACCAAGGCACATGCCTGTGAAATTTCAGACATTTAGAAAAAAAGATGAGTGTACACACTTCTCAAGAGGAAAAGATGTTTCATATAAAAGATCAAGGATCACAATGGCATTGAACTTAAGCAATAGTGATTCTGGGAGCTAGAAGACAAAGGTGATTAGCCTTCAAATTCCAAGAGAATAAGATTTCCAATGTATAATTCTAAACTCAGCTATCTAACTGATCTCAGCTATCTGTTAGAAGGGTATCTAACAACAGTTTTCAAGTGTGCGGCGTCTCAAAAGATTATCTTCCACTGGTCTTATTTTTAAGGGAATAAATCAAGAAAGTGCAAGAAATGGGAGTCAGAAAGTGAAAGATTGATTAGAAGAGAGAGGAGGCAAAAGGAGATCCCAAGACAACATCTGTCTTAGAGGACAAACAATCCAGATGAAAAAAAAAAAAAAAAGATGAAATTCATTGAAGACAATGTCTTTGAACAAGCTGAGAGAAGATTAACACTTCTAAGAGAGAGTTTGTGTGTGAACTAAAAATGAGTACTTACATGGCTCATGTCTGAATGGCCGCCATGTTGCTTGTAGAAATAGAACCTTGAATATTGAACTATATTACACACCATGAGAGAGGAAGCATGAGTGTGGAGGGGTTCAGAGAGGCTTACAAGGGACAGAAATTGGTGATAAACTAAGTCCTCATCTTCCATAGCAGGAAGTCAATAGATAAGTCCTACAGCCAAAATATGAAGAACTGAAACTACTCATGTTATTTAGAAGTAGACAGCATAGCCCAGTAGAAACATCTAAAAGAGTAGACTATTCAGTTATGTAAATTAATAAATTCCCCCCTTCTTTTGCTTAAGTCAGTTTGAGTTGCTTTTTCTGTTTTTTTCTCTTTTTTAACTTTGCTTGTTGTTTCTGTTTTGTTTTTTACACTAAAGAGTCTTGTCCAATATATACATACATATTCTCAGATTCTGCATCATAATTTTTGGAAAAAAGTATTTAAAAAAGCTTTCTGGGTGATTCTGATGCATAGCCTAGTTTGGGAATCACTTCCCTGAAGAACAATACTCTTAGCTGTGTCCTTAGATAAGGATTCTAATGAGCTCATCTTTCAAATTCAGATGGAGATGATAGCTCATGTTCTAGTACAGCTCTTCATATTTCTTCTTATCTTCAGTTTAGGAGGCAAGATTTTATCTCACATATGCAAGTATGAAATAGTGATGATGGCGGCAGCAAGAAACATTGCTTACTTAGGGGAAAAAACACAAAAAACAAAGGACTTCAAGAAATCAGGAATTTTGTTATCTGATAAACCCATAAATTGCCTAATGTGCTTTGAACTTTTCTGCCTCCCTAACTTCCTTCACATCCCTTGCCCTAACCCTGGAGAAATGTCTTAGTGTTTTATTCTATATAAATAAAGCTCCACAAGGGTAACACTGCCAGGAGATATTTTTCCAGTTGAACTGACTTTAAATTTACTTAATAAAATGGCAAACTGGACATTCTTTAGTTCTACTTCACCTGATGAACCAATGTCACTGCATTCCAATTCTCTCTGTAGAAAGCAGAATTTTATAACCTCTACCATATTAGAGTTGCTGACATTAAAATGGTTGTGAAATGCTTAAAGACTAAAACCACCAAACTTCTCCAGTCAAGGAGGTAAGTTCTAGTTATCAATTGCTGTATCACAAACTATACCCAAACTTAGTGGCTTAAACAACCATTTTTTAATATCTCATGATTTTGTAGGTTAGGAATTCCAGCTGGCCTGGGTGATTATTCTGTTTCACATGGCGTGAATACCGTGAGTAGGATGGTCTGGAGGGTTTAAGGTGGCTTCATTTACATGTTTGTCACCTTGGCAGAGATGGCTAGAAGGCTGAGCTCAGCTGGCACTGCTGACTAGAGCATCTATACATGGCATCTCCAGAATGGTGGTCTCTGGATAGTTAGGCTTTTTCCTGACTGGCCAGAGCTCCCAGGAGGGAATGTTCCAAGAGACCTGGGCTTAAGATGCAAGGCTTCTTATGACTTAGCCCTAGAATACCTGGAACGTCACTTCTGTTGTATCCTGTTGGTCAAACAAGTCACTAAGGCTAGCCCAGGGGGATGAGATTCTTCACCTCTTAATGAGAGGCTTAGCAAAGAAATTGTGTCCACCTTTAATCTATCACAGAAGGTATGATGACACACGTTTCTGGGCATCAGGAAATCTCTTACTACTCAGGGTCAATCTAGAAGTTATTCTTCCCACAAAAAAGAAGGGATCTGCCACTTAGATCCTTAGAAGAAGGAACAATCAAGGAGACACAGCAAGATAAACAGACACCTGTAATAGAGACAACTTCAACAATTAAAAAGCAACGCCTTTATTGGCAATAAGAATCTAGTATAGTCTCATAGCAGAGTATATCAGAGGAAACAAAAACGCAGTACAGATCATTAAAAAATACATTTAAAATAAATAATTGAAGATATAGTGAATAAAAAATTTCTCAAAATAGTAGTAAGGTCTTTACACATGAGAAACACTCTAGCTCAGGTGGTGAAAGACAAGAGCATTGAGGAACTCACAAAAACAGAATCTGGGCAATGAAGAAAGAAAAGAAATATGGAGAGGGCAAGAATTAAGTCAATTGTTTTAGCCACAGATGACTAAATGATTTGAGCAGTTTCTTAGCATGGAGGATTAAGGTATTATTACTATAAAATCCTATTATATTGTATTCCTATTTGTTGTATACAAATTTTGCTTGTATTAACCATCTACCAACTGAATATCTATTTCTCTTTTCCAGGCACTATTTCTAACTCTATAACTATCTGTTGATTGAGTAATTGAATGTATAACGCATGTGTGAAGAAAAGATTAATAGTAAAGAATAAATAAGCAAGACCCCCAATGATCATGTATGATTCTCATAAACCTTATAATCTGTGGGACAGTTGAAAACAGTATTCTGTCCCAACTGTTCTAAGACAATGAGCTTGAATTGATGTTCTCTTAAGTGACTATAAATTTCTTTAAAATGTCTGCTTATATTTTGTTAATATCTGAGAGATAATTATTCCAATGATGTTGAGAGAATACATGGAGAAGTATCAGGAAAAGTTCATATTCCTTTTTTTCTTTTAAAACAAAAAATAATGTTGGTATCGACACTGAACATTCTGGGAGTAAGAATATCAGGCAGGTTAGGAGATTGATTCTCTCAGACTGACAGGTGTCCCATGAAGGAACTGTATTTCAGGAATAAGAAGGGGAAAATGTCACAGATTGTAATACAATGGAAAAGGAGAAAGCTAGTTATCAAATGTGATATAAAGAATTCGGTAGTCTGGTGGTGCAGTAGTTGAGGGTCCGCCTGCCGATGCAGGGGATGCGCGTCGTGTCCCGGTCCGGGAGGATCCCACATGCCACGGAGTGGCTGGGCCCGTGAGCCATGGCCGCTGAGCCTGCGCGTCCGGAGCCTGTGCTCCGCAACGGGAGGGGCCACAGAAGTGAGAGGCCCGCGTACCGCAAAAAAAAAAAAAAAAAAAAAAAAAAGGAAATCGGGAGAAATCGTTATTTAAAAAAGAGACTTCCCTGAGTAATGATGGAAAACTTTACATAACTTGAAATTGGAAAATAATGTTCATAGTTTAGCTTCCTGAAACTTATTATAAATGTACTCTACAATGTTAATAATATTAGCTATATAGTCTGGGTAATGATCTATACTAGAGCCAGGCCAGGAATAACCATAATGAATGGTTTTTATTTGTGTAGGATTGTAATTATGCAAATTAAAACTTAGCTATAGTTACTCTTGCCTTGTTGCTGAATGGACTATAAGCACAGATATCATGGAAGATTGGAATTATGTTTTTAGTGATACATACTGTACACCAGAAAAGAGCTTAAGGTAAGGGCTGTAGAAATAAGAGCGGCTTTAGTTATCAGAATAGTTTGAGTCTGCACTTTTTTTATTGGTAGCATGGCTTCATGGAAAGACTGAAATATCTTTAGTCCAGAAAGGATTCGTCAGAATTTCATTCTTAACCTAAATATGTATATGCTTCTGATTCTAAAATTAATATTTTCATATTGAAGGAAATTTGGAAATTTCCCAAATAAAATAAGACACCTGTAATATTCACCACCTCAATAGCTACTGTTTACATGTATCTGCTTACCCATCCAATGTCTTTTTATGTATCTGTGTGAATACACTCAAAATTTTAGAAATTAGTATAGCATAGTGGTTGCAAGTACAAAAAGTTGGTATAGCATAGGGGAGACAAAGTGCTTGGATTAAATTCTGGCCTCATCAGTTTTTATCGATATTATTTTATATGATGCCTCAGTTTTCTCATTTGTAACACAGAGATAATAATTATAACCTAGAGTTCTTAGAGGCATTAAATGACTTAATCCTCATTAGAGCTCTCAAGGAAGAGTTCATACCCTTCTTTCATCCCAACTTTATTAGATAGGGCCAGGTTGTGGCTCACTGAATGGAAAAGAACTTTCTGTGGTGACACATTGACACACTGGCAGAACTTGCCTGGAATCTGCCCTCTAGGGTACCAGGGAAAGATTAATAATGAAGAATGAATAATCAAGATCCCCTGTGATCATATAAGATTTTCACAGGGAAGTGTCTCACAGGAAGCTTAGCTATAAAACTGACTGTAAGGGAAGCGCAGGTGTCAAGGGAAGCCACTGGTCAACGGGTGTTGCAGGACCCAGGTGCTAGAGAAGCCTAGGAAACAAGAAGTAAACCCCTTTTCTCCTGCAATGTCTCTCCAGCACCCTCTACTGACAAAACTTAACATTGTGCTAGACAGTAAAGGAAAAATACTTAAAGGGCCTAGTTCCTTTTTCACAGAGCAGACAAAAAGGGTGAATTTCGGGCTGAGAGGCAATATATTGATACGTGGCAGACTTTGTAAAACACATAGAACAATGCCTAGAATATAGTAAGTGCTCAAGAACTATTAGCTCTAATTTTTTCAGTCACATATGCATACATATGTGCAAAAATGGAATCATCACTGCTGTATACATATTTTGTACCCTAAATTTTCACTTAGCATATATTATGGCTGTTTTCATTAACATTTCTTGGAATCTCAATTTCATGTCTATTTAATTATCCATGATGTGGAAATATCATGATTTATTTAGCTATGACACCAATGTGCAGCGTGTGGATGTTCTAATTTTCAGTCTGATAAGTAAATCTGGGTGAATAGCCATGTTTTTAGTGTATATTAAATAATTTCATATGGTTAATTCCCCAAGATAGAACTCAAAGAATGGACACTCTTAAAACTTATATATGTTGCCAACTTTCTTTGCAGAAATATAGTTCCTTTTTATACTTTCTCTTGAAATTAGTGTCTGCCACAATATAGTTAATATTATATATTTTTAACTTTGATTCTTTGATAAGAGAAAAATAGTGTCTTATGTTTGTCTTAGTTTGCAGTTTGATTATTAATGAGTTTAGACATTTGTCATTTTATACCATATATGTGTCCATTTTTTTTTTTTTTTTGGTACATGGGCCTCTCACTGTTGCGGCCTCTCCCGTTGCGGAGCACAGACTCCGGATGTGCAGGCTCAGTGGCCATGGCTCGCGGGTCCAGCCGCTCCACGCCAAGTGGGATCCTCCCAGACAGGGGCACGAACCCGTGTCCGCTGCATCGGCAGGCAGACGCTTAACCATGGCGCCACCAGGGAAGCCCTGTGTCCATATTTTTATTGGATTATTAGAGTTCTTACAATTTTGAAGATTTTTTCATGCATAAAGGATATTAGTCCATTGTCTATTAGATGTGTAGTAAATGGATTTCTTTTTTTAATTTTACACTTGAGATTTCATCTATGTTTTTTGAAACACCAAAGTTTTCAATTTTATAATTCCTATATATTTTCCTTCATGAGTTTTCCAATTCTTTTTATGATAAGAAATAAAATACTTCCATTTTTTTTAAGATTTTTTACATATTTACACAGTTTCTCCTGGTTTATGATTTTATCCGTTAGATTTTTTTTTTTTTTTTTTTGCGGTACATGGGCCTCTCACTGTTGTGGCCTCTCCTGTTGCGGAGCACAGGCTCCAGATGCGTAGGCTCAGCGGCCAAGGCTCACGGGCCTAGCTGCTCCGCGGCATGTGGGATCTTCCCAGACCGGGGCACGAACCCACGTCCCCTGCATCAGCAGGCGAACCCTCAACCACTGCGCCACCAGGGAAGCCCGCTCCATTAGATTTTTAATTCTAATGCAACTGAAATCAAGTTTGGTAATTATATAAAATTGTATTTTTTCAAAATAGATTAATTATCCATCATTATTTAATAAGCTAGCATTTTCTGATTGGCTTGCAATGTTCCCTTATATATACATATTTTGCTTCAATGCTCTGTTAAATTCTATGCTAGTAGCACATATTTTTAAATGTATGATTTATGAAAATAGATTTTTATTACTTATACCAGTGACTGCATCAGAGGAGTGGTACTGCTTATTATATAACACCCTTATTAATCAGTTAATATTAGTAACCCTTATTAATTATTTGAAAAAGAATTGTAGGAAATTGTGGTCATCCATTTCCAAAAGTTTGTTTGGTAAAATAACTCTGTTCTGTTATTATCTAGGGGATAGTTAACAAAATTGACCTAATTTAGAAAAACACTGAGATTGTGCCATCTGCATAATTTCCCTCCCTTTAACATAAGTGCTTTCTTCATGTTAGGATCTACTTTATTTCCCTGCTTTTATAAAAAATATATGCATTGGACATCAGCAGTGTACAATTACACTATACTGTAGCCTGAGCGAGTTTTAATTTCAGCAGTTAATCTCTAAAAATTAAATATTTCCTAAATAATACACACACAAACACACACACACATACACCTCCTTCTGATTACGTAAGCAATTCTTGAACACAGAAAATCAGAGAAATACAGAGACAAAAAAGAGAAGAAAACGTAACATTATTCAAAACTAACCACCAGGGAAAACCATATGTTAACATTTTGGTGCATCTCCCGGCCCCTGCCCCCAATTTTCCTCTGCATGTTTAGGAAAAAGAGAATTTTTTTTTTTTTCGGTACGCGAGACTCTCACCGCTGTGGTCACAGCGGCCATGCGCTGTGACCGCTGTGACCACAGCGGTGAGAGTCTCGGGCCATGCTCTCCCGTTGCGGAGCACAGGCTCCGGACGCCAGGCTCAGCGGCCATGGCTCACGGGCCCAGCCCCTCCACAGCATGTGGAATCCTCCCGGACCGGGGCACGAACCCGCGTCCCCTGCATCGGCAGGCAGACTCTCAACCACTGTGCCACCAGCGAAGCCCAAAAAGAGAATTTTTTGAAACAGATTTATTCTATTCAATATTTTCAACAAACGCCTTTAGAGTTTATGTGGCATTTTAGTACATAACTTTTCCATAATTTATCAAATTCCGTATTATTGAATATTTATTTTGTTTACAAAGCTATTGTAATGCTATGAATACTTGTTTATAGAACATTATGTGGTCTAATTACCTTCTAAGGATAAAATACTAAAAAGTGAATTACTGGGCCAAAGGGTATGGACATATTTAAGGTTCTAATCCATATTACCGGATTACACCTCACAAAGTTTATATGATTTATGCTTTCAGCAGCTGTGAGAATGTTCTTTTCTCCACATCTGTCTTTGCACTGGATATTTAAAACAGAGAGGGAGGGGCTTCCCTGGTGGCGCAGTGGTTGAGAGTCTGCCTGCCGATGCAGGGGACACGGGTTCGTGCCCCGGTCCGGGAAGATCCCACATGCTGCGGAGCAGCTGGGCCCGTGAGCCATGGCCGCTGAGCCTGCGCATCCGGAGCCTGTGCTCCGCAACGGGAGAGGCCACAACAGTGAGAGGCCCGCGTACCGCAAAAAAAAAAAAAAAAAAAAACAAAAAAAAAAAACAGAGAGGGAGGAAAAACCCTGTTAATTTGATTAGTAAAAACATGTATTTCATAGTTAAAATTCTATTTTATTTTATGGTTTCTAACTGAGTGGGTAGTACCTTCTTCAATAATCTTTAGAAAAATCTTAGCTTTTTTGGGGGGGGTAGTTTTCTTTCAAAGCAACTTTAAAAGAAATTTCAATCTAAAAAATATTATGAAGAACTTAATTGGGATCAGGTTAAGTCTAAAACTGATTTGGGACAAAATGATATCTTCACAATATTCCAAGTGAGGAGCATTTTATTCTTTTCCATGTACTCAAGGAGTATTTTATATTTATCCTATGTATGTTGATATTTTATGTATTTAGGTACTTTGTGATTTTTCCTGCCACTGAAATTGGAATCCTTTTTTCCCTTTGGATCTTCTATAAGGCAACTTCGAGTTTAGGGAGAAGCAGTAAACGTGGTCATTAGAAGCTCAGTTTCTGTCTCCAGATTTCTCTTCTGTGTCTGGATTCACCTCTTACGGTGTGACTTGGACAAGCTGGTGCGCTGAATATGTCTTTTACCCCTCCAGAGTCCACTCCCAGCTCTGTACCCTGCTCCATGTCTAGGGAGAGAGGAAGCCTGGTCTTACTAGGGCTCCCTTGCTTTCTGGCTTCCTGTTAGGTTCAGCCAGTGAGGGCATTGGCAGGAAATAAGAGTGGCAGGAAAGTGAGGGGAAGGTAATTATTTCCACAACTCCCTCCCTGCTTAGTTGTTGCCTGACTTGTGTCCTGCAAAGGGCAGCAGCTCCTGCCAGAAGTCCTCATCATTACCCTATGCCAGTCTGGAAGAGGGTCCCTCCATTTGCCCCTCAGCCTTGTAAGTGGTCACAGGCTCCCTGCTGTTGCTAATTTCAGATGCTGCAGAATCCTTTGGTGTTTCTATAACCCCCTTATCCAGCCTGAGTGTGTCGTGTCATCTGCTTCCTGCTAGGATCTTGACTGAGGGGGAAAAAACAAACAAACAAACAAACAAAACCCACATATCCTGGCCATTTTTTTCTCATATCATTGAGAATGCCTCTTGGTTTTCACCATAATGATAGTTTTGGCAATTGATGTAAGATTGGTGTTCTACATTATGTGCAGAAAGTATCCCTTTCTTTGTGATTTTCTGAGTTTTGTCAGTTACATTTTATCTTCTGCATTTTGATATATATTGAGTTTGCTTTAAAATTGGACTATTGATGTATTCTTTTATATTCTGAAGTTTTTCTTTATCAATAAAAATCCTTTTATTCCTGGAATAATACAAATTAAATTTACTTGACTACTAATATTTCATTTGAAAATGGAAAAAATTTCTCTCACCTGCCTACCATAGGCCAACTCAAACAACAAATGGAAAAAGTAACACACTTAAACTGACATTTTGCTTAAGCACAAATTGCTTTGAATAACTGGAAATCTTAGTAGGCCTTTATCACCCAAAGGCCTTTTTTGTGTTATTTCTTTCAGTTTGGAGTTCAGAAGCAAGTGGCTTGTGGAAGCTTTCAAGGCATATTATTTTGGTGGGACACAGAGGAGATGGTGGGAGTGAAAGAGAAAAAAAAAAAAAGCAAGGAATAAATCAGACCACAAAGTAATGCCTAGGAATTACATCTGAGCCAGAGTTAAGAAGGTATAAAATGATTATAGAGTGTCTTCTCCCCCACCCCCCTTTTTTTCGGAAAAAATTACTCCGTTTTTTCAATTGTGTTTCTAATTCTATCAATCTTGGATTCAGAATGTGGCAATACCTTGAAAGTCTATGCAATAAAACCTTTCCTAGGTGATTACTATAATATATATTAGATCACAAAACCTAGAACATGAATTTATAGCAATTGGTAATTCCAATATTTTATATCTGTTATACCATGCTATACCATATCATTTCAAGCATGCATTTTCATTTTGGTTCACATGAATCAGTTCCATCACAGCAGAATCCTGAGCACAATATCCCCTAGGGATACAAATAATTTTATTTAATTTTAAAATAATGCTTATATATTTGGTGCCACCCCCTTGAAACATTAGAACAATAACTGATATAAATGCTGAGTCACTGACATAAGGAAACACAGGCTATTTAGTTCTACTTGAAGAGTCTGACATTGAAAACAGAAGTAAGCATTATGCTAAGTGAAATAAGTCAGACAGACAAAGATAAATACTGTAGGATATAATTTATGTGTGGAATCTAACAAATACAACAAACTAGTGACTATAACATAAAAGAAGCAGACTCACAGACGTGTAGAGCACACTAGTGGTTGGGGGGGAAGGGAAATGTAGGAGTGGGAATTGGGAGGTACAAACTACTGGGTGTAAGATAAGCTCAAGGATGTATTATATAATATGGGAAATACAGGCAATATTTTGTAGTAACTGTAAATGGAGTGTAACCTTGAAAAATTATACAAAAATTAAAAATGTTTAAAAATTAAAAACAAAGAAAACAGAAGTGAGACTAACAAGGTTGTATCTGAACTTTTGTATGAGTGTCTATTTGATTTGGTCTGACTTAAGAATAGAATCTGCAAATATTAAACTATACATTTTCATTTAAAATTTTATCAGGCAAATTCCTAGTAAAAACAAAATGTCATTATTTATAATCAAAGATAGTTACAAATGTCAAAGAAGATTTAGAATTTGTTTGAGAAGGAGCAAGTTGCTAAATGCCATAGTGGAGAGTTTACTTTTTGAAGTGTTTGCTTGTTTATCATCCCTCCTCACTTCCCACTCCCCAGTTAAGGGGATGTTCCCTCACTCTGAACCCACTGGCATTTGAGAATTCCATTCCCACAATCTACTTGCTTCACAGACTCTCCTTTCCAGTACTGTTGTGGTTTACAGCTGAAAAACCAAGCGTGAGAATGTAGTATCCAGTAAAAGTCAGCATTACTGAATGAACTTTTTAAAGCCAAGTGGGAATTGCAAAATCTGAAAATTAAAACATCTGAACATCTGTTAAAACTCAATCTGTGTTTCTTTGAGAAAAATAATAAATCTGACCAACTCTCAGTGTAGCATCTTAAAAGAATAAACAAAGGATCTTGATAAGTAAAATTTATTTGGCAGATGGTTCAATAAGTTAGGAACTGGGATAATTCTTGTAAAGTTTCCTTAATTTCTTCGAAAAGTTAATGTAAATCTAGAAAATTCCCAAGCAACAATAAAGTGAGCCTGAGGAACTGTAGTCACAAAAGGTATAAGAAGAGATGGAAAATGATGAAGATCAACCAGATTATTTGTAAAGAAAAGGAAGAAAAATCAACGGAAATGCATGTTATCAGCAAATATTTTAAGTTATCAGGAAAGTTAAAAGTTTAGTTTTTAACTTAATGTAAAGCTGTTTATTTAAATCAGCTTTATTTTTTACAAAGTGCTTTCCCCCCCACTTTAAGAATGTCTTTGTTCATTTGCTTTTCATTCCTCTCTCTTCTCTCTCTCTCCTATGCTTTACGGTGGCCTTTTTCTCACAATGGCAAGATGAAATGTTTGTAGGATTTGTCCAAAGGTCAGGTTTCTGTAGAATATATATCATGCACATGCAAAAAGCATCACATATTCCATTATTGGTGTAAACAGCATGTTTAACTTTTACTGTCTAGGAACAACCAAATTCCTAACTCTCCTGTCATAATTATTTATCATTGTCCTTTCTATAACTTCCAAATTAAGGTGTGATGTCTTTGTCCTATACTCCAGAAATTCTTAATTTTTTCCTGTGGTGTCAAATTTAAAAACAGTAAGAAAAAATGAATGATTCGTTTTGCATGCTTCATATTAGGGAATATGATTTCATTACTGAAAGCACTGTTTTCCTAAGCCATGCAAGCATAGGTGTCAGATGGTATCAAGTACACCTGCGTGGCTGGCCCTCACCATCTGGGGTCCTGAAACACCAGCTCTATGCCTACTCACACCCATCACTTTCACTTGAAGCAAAATGAAGGAAGCTGAGATGCTCACAAAATTCTCCTTGACCTTTGATTTTGTTGTCCATGATATTAGATGGTGCAAATAAGGCTATGTGGTGTCCAGTTACAAGCCATCTGGTTTTTGAGCTCCCAGCTATAGATTTCTCAAATATGTCTGGTATTTTTGTTGAAACCATCTGGAAACATAAGATCTGCTTCAAGTTATGAAAGGCGGCTCTCCATGAGGACACCTCCACTTGTTCACTTTTACCCAGATGCTATTTCCATGCCTGCTACCCCTCCAGTGGCAAGTTCCAAAGTTGTCATCTGTCCTGTTACTTTTTAGCCATGTAGACTCCACTGGAGTTGACATGAACTTCTGGGAGATTTCACTGTTCTCCCCATTCATATCTTCTCTTACACAGGGAGAGCTATGTCCCTTTTTCCTCCTCCTTTCTGGGTTACCCCAGCTCCAGCTTCCCCCAACCTCCTTCTAGACAAACTCAATCCCTTGCCAAGATTTTCCCAGTCTTACTTTGGGAAAGGAAATAGAGCAGTGCTGACTTTAGATACAAAGTATTTCCACATAGCATTTAAACAAGTAATGATACTATGTATAATTGTTTTGTGTGTGTGTGTGTGTGTTTCTGTTGTTTTATTTTTAAAATTTTTTACAAAGTTGATTCATGCACATGGTAAACATTGAAAGTGCTAAAAAGGGTAGAATTAAAAGTGCATTTTCCTCCTATCCTTGATTCCTATTTATGTGGTTCTTCACCTCAGAGGACACTCCTACACTTAGTTTCCTATGTACGTTTCTAGAAATGATAAAAGATATACATATCTAAGTACACATATTTATGATTTTTTATACAAATGCTAGTATGCTTTATATTCTCTTTTTCATCTTGCTTTTTAAAAGTTTGTGAAATATAATAGAAATAATTCCATATCAGTATCACAGGTCTGTCTTATTCTTTTTAGTGGTTAGAGTATTTTGTTGCATGAATGTGTAATATTATAAAAATGCTTCACTGATGATGACTGATATTATTTCCAGTCATTTTAGTCCTACAATGATGTAGTGAGTATCTTTGTGCATTTGTCTATTCAATAAAAGCTGAAAACAAGAAGGGAAATTACTGGGTCAAAAGATGCATGAATTTTAAATCTTGGTAGAGATCGTTAAATTTCCCATCCAAGAAATATCAATTTATACTCCTGACAACAGTGAATGCCTAGCTTCTAAACCTCACCAACATCATGTATATTTTTTAATGAAATAGTTGGATCTTGTGAATCTGGTAAATAAATATTGTCATTTCATTGTTACGCACTAAGAGAGCAAAAGGAGGTAGACTGTGATCTTCCTAAGAGTGTCTAAGCATGTTACTGAATCCTAATTGCTCCTGACTCCAATCTTCACTAGCTTTGTGCCTTCAGGCTAGTTATGTTACCTCTCTAAGTCTTACTTTCCTTGTTTTCAAATCAATAATATTAGCTTACTTTGTGTAAGTACCATTATATACATCAATTCAGTCTTTACAACAAATCTGTAAACAAGCTATTAGTATATTCATTTCACAGATGTGAACAGTTTTCTCATCTTTTAGATTGTGATGAAAGTGTCTTTTTATAGGATATTATGAGAATTAAATGATAAACTTCATGTAAAACAATTAGCACAATATTTGGTTGTAACAGTATACATTATTATTGTTTTATTGATATGGACACAAGAAAAGTCTTTATCACTATAGATATGAAAGAATAGATTCTAAAAATACGCCTAGAATATTTTTCTTTTTCTTTTCTTTTTTTTTTTTACTGTACTGAACTTCCAAAAGCTAGAGTGAAATGTTTAATGTTAATTTCTAAGCTGATGAATTTCAGCCTCTATTTCTCCAGTTATCTCTAGGGTTCGCTGCTGTCTCAACAAAATTAATTTAAATTTACTGATTTGAAAAACAAAATGTTAAATTCACTCATCAGGAGTAGGAGAGCCTGTTGCAAAATAAAATTAAAATTAAATAAGAAGATATGAATTGCCTCTTTTTTTTGAAGGGCACAGTCTAATACTCCTTTAGTCATATCCAGTGTTAACAAATGATATTTTTGCCATTTTTGCTTTAGTTACTTTTGATATATCTAAGTGATTCAACATTACAAAGATGAAATCCTTCTTCTCCCATCTGTGAGAAAAATTCCTGTTCTGCCCCAAAGGCAAACCCTGTCATGAATTCAAAGCATAGCCAGGTTCTGTTTTCATATATTCACATATATTCCATTCTACAATGAATCAAACATATGTATTTTGAGATCTGTGTAGAATTGTTTATTCATTTTAATTTATCAAACATATGTATTTTGAGATCTGTGTAGAATTGTTTATTCATTTTAATTGAGTTTAAGTTTATTTATCCTGGCTTGTAATATTAGAGATTCAAAGAGTTTCCAAAATTTACTCTCATAAACAATGCTACAATAAACATTCTCGGGCCATTTCCCTGTTTATGGAGAATATTTACCTAGAAGCCAAATTGCTGGGTCACAGGGAATTTGTTTTTCACCTTTACTAGACACTGATAAATTTAAATGGTTGAATTATTCATACCTCTCCTGAAATATATGACAGTTACCCTTTCCCCACATATTCATCAATACTACATACTGCCAACTTTGAATTTCATGTCAATCTGATGAATATGAAATGTATCATGTTTAAATGTGTATTTCTTTGATTACTAGAGAAGATGAACATTTCATTATATATTGGGTTGGCCAAAAATTTCGTTTGCTTTCCCATTAAGATATTTCGGAAAAGCCCAAGTGAACTTTTTGGCCAACCCAACATTTATAGGCTTTTGGGTTTTCTTTTCTCTGAATTGACCATTTTCCTAGTGGGGTTTTTATTTATTTTTTTGGTCTTCCTATTGTAGTCACTATGTGTTCTAGATACCAATCCTTTGGATGTTGATTATGTTGAAACATGGTTCATCTGTCACATTTTTGGGGTTACCATTGTGCACTGGGTGGTTTTCTGTTTAGATGTCTTAAATGTTTACATATACCAATCTTTTCTTTAAGGTTTTGGGTTTTTGTGTGTTTTTTTGTATCTTGTTTAATAAATCATTCCTTGATCCGAATTACTACGATATTTTCCTAGTATAGTTTTAAAAATGTGTATGTATTTTACATTTAGTTGTTTTTCCATTTGAAACATTTTGTTTTGTTTTGTTTTATGTGGTAGAGAGCTACTTTTAATCTATATGGCAAGCCAACAGTCCGAGTACCATATATCTATATACATTGTTTCCTCTACTGATTTGTAATGATATTTCTATCATACTTTAAGCCTCCTCAATAATTCTAATCTCTCTATTGTTTCATTGACCTATCACTGCATTGATAGTACTATATATTAATCATTGTACATTTGTATTTCTCAATGTAAATGTTCCAATTTGTCAGTGTATTTGGCTACGCTTGGACTTTGCTTCCATAAAAATTTTAGTAAAAGTATGTCAAGTACCAAGATAAATTATGTCACCATTTTTATTAGAATTTATATGAATTTGTCATCTTAATACAGCAAGTATTTCTGCCCATCATTTCTTGCCATTAATTCCAGACTTTTTAATGTCCTTCTATAACATTTTGTAATTTCCACACTAAATGTCACGCATATATTCTGTTATATTTATTCTTAACACATTACGTTTTTGTTGCTGTTGTAAATGAAATTTTTTTCTATTAAATTTTCTATATGGTTAGTGATGGTGATTAGAAGCATTCATTATTGATTTTGTCTGCTGATCTTGTGTTCAACAATTTTGTTGAACTTACAAATTCTATTAATTTCTATAGACTTTTTTGAATTTTCTAGGTAGACATTCATGTTTACAAATAAATAATGCATTTTATCTTTATCTTTCTATTTCTTATCTTTTTTCCTTATTTTGTTGCATTGGATAGGAATTCCAGTATATTACTGAATAGCTGTAGGGTCATCCTTACTTCTTCCTGATTTACATTAAGTGTGATGCTTACCATGGAATTTGGTGATACTCTCTATGAGACTGAGGAAGTCTACTCTTAGTTTTCTGAGAAATTTGATTGTGAATTGGCATAAAATATTATCAACTGATTGTTTTTGCATCAATAGAGAAAATTGAGATATTTTTCCTTAACTCCCTAAATATAGTTATATAGCAAATCACATCTACTGATTTTCTAATGTAAAGCCATTTGTATTCCTGAAATAAACCACTGATATATTATTATTATATCACATATATATTATATGACTAATATATTATTATTTTTAATACACTGTTGGATCCTATTTATTTTTTTTTTGGTAAGGTTATTTTATTATTTTTATAATTCAGGCTCAAAATGAAATTTTATGGAATCGTGTTATAAGGAGCATTTGTTATTACTTTCACTGTGTGTTCCTGGACAATACTCTTATTTTGTTTGTTACATCAATTTTTTTTTGGTAACATCTTTATTGGAGTATAATTGCTTTACAATCATGTGTTAGTTTCTGCTGTATAACATAGTGAATCAGCTATATGTATACATATATCCCCATATTCCCTCTCTCGTGTCTCTCTCCCACCCTCCCTATCCCACCCCTCTAAGTGGACACAAGACACTGAGCTGCTCTCCCTGTTCTATGACAGCTGCTTCCCACTAGCCATCTATTTTACATTTGATAGTGTATATATGTCTATGCTACTCTCTCACTTCGTCCCAGCTTACCCTTCGCTCTCCCCGTGTCCTCAAGTCTATTCTCTACCTCTGCATCTTTATTCCTGTCCTGCCCCTAGGTTCTTCAGAATGATTATTTTTTTAAGATACCATATATATGTATTAGTGTACGGTATTTGTTTTTCTCCTTCTGACTTACTTCACCCTGCATGACAGACTCAAGGGTCCATCCACCTCACTACAAAATAACTCAATTTCGTTTCTTTTTATGGCTGAGTAATATTTCATTGTATATATGTACCACATCTTTATCCATTCACCTGGCGATGGACATTTAGGTTGCCTCCAGGTCCTGGCTACTGTAAATAGAGCTGCAATGAACACTGTGGTACATGTATCTTTTTGAATTATGGTTTTCTCAGGGTATAAGCCCAGTAGTAGGATTGCTGGGTCTTATGGTAGTTCTATTTTTAGCTTTTTAAGGAACCTCCATACTCTTCTCCATAGTGGCTCTATCAATTTACATTCCCACCAACAGTGCAAGAGGGTTCCCTTTTCTCCACACCCTCTCCAGCATTTATTGTTTGTAGATGTTTTGATGATGGTATTCTGACCAGTGTGAGGTGATACCTAATTATAGTTTTAATTTGCATTTCTCTAATGATTAGTGATGTTGAGCATCCTTTCATGTGTTTGTTGGCAATCTGTATATCTTCTTTGAAGAAATGTCTATTTAGGTCTTCTGCCTATTTTTAGATTGGGTTGTATTTTTTTGTTATTGAGCTGCATGAGCTGCTTGTATATTTTGAAGATTTAATCCTTTGTCAGTTGCTTCATCTGCAAATATTTTCTCCCATTCTGAGGGTTGTCTTTTCGTCTAGTTTAAGTTTCATTAGGTCCCATTTGTTTATTTTTGTTTTTATTTCCATTTCTCTACGAGGTGGGTCAAAAAGGATCTTGCTGTGATTTATGTCATAGAGTGTTCTGCTTATGTTTTCCTGTAAGAGTTTTATAGTGTCTGACCTTACATTTAAGTCTTTAATCCATTTTGAGTTTATTTTTGTGTATGGTGTTAGGGAGTGGTCTAATTTCATTCATTTACATGTAGATGTCCAGTTTTCCCAGCAGCACTTATTGAAGAGGCTGTCTTTTCTCCATTGTATATTCTTCCCTCCTTTATCAAAGATAAGGTGACCATATGTGCATGGGTTTATCTCTGGGCTTTCTATCCTGTTCCATTGACCTATATTTCTGTTTTTATCCCTGCACCATACTATCTTGATTACTGTAGCTTTGTAGTATGGTCTGAAGTCAGAGAGCCTGATTCCTTCAGTTCCATGTTTTCTTTCTCAAGATTGCTTGGGCTATTAGGGGTCTTTTGTGTTTCCATACAAATTGTGAATTTTTTTGTTCTAGTTCTGTGAAAAATGCCATTGGTAGTCTGATAGGGATTGCACTGAATCTGTAGATTGCTTTGGGTAGTAGAGTCATTTTCACAATGTTGATTCTTCCAATCAGAGAACATGGTATATCTCTCCATTTGTTTGTATCATTTTTAATTTCTTTCATCACTGTCTTATAATTTTCTGCATACAGGTTTTCTGTCTCCTTAGGTAGATTTATTCCTAGGTATTTTAATCTTTTTGTTGCAATGGTAAATGGGAGTGTTTCCTTAATACCTCTTTCAGATTTTTCATCATTAGTGTATAGGAATGCAAGAGATTTCTGTGCATTAATTTTGTACCCAGCTACTTCACCAAATTCATTGATTAGCTCTAGTAGTTTTCTGGTAGCATTTTTAGGATTCTCTATGTATAGTATCATGTCATCTGCAAATAGTGACAGTTTTACTTCTTCTTTTCTGATTTGGATTCCTTTTATTTCTTTTTCTAGTCTGATTGCTGTAGCTAAAACTTCTAAAACTTAGTTGAATAATAGTGGTGAGAGTGGACAACCTTGTCTTGTTCCTGATCTTAGTGGAAATGGTTTCAGTTTTTCACCATTGAGAAGGATGGTGGCTGTGGGTGTGTCATGGCCTTTATTATGTTAAGTTCCCTCTATGCCTACTTTCTGGAGAGTTTTTATCATAAATGGGTGTCGAATTTTGTCAAAAGCTTTTTCTGCATCTACTGAGATGATCATGTGGTTTTTATACTTCCGTTTGTTAATATGGTGTATCACATTGATTGATTTGCGTATATTGAAGAATCCTTGTATTCCTGGGATAAACCCCACTTGATCATGATGTATGATCCTTTTAATGTGTTGTTGGAATTTGTTTGCGAGTATTTTGTTGAGGATTTTTGTATCTATGTTCATCAGTGATATTGGCTTGTAGTTTTCTCTTTTTGTGATATCTTTGTCTGGTTTTGGTATCAGGGTGATGGTGGCCTCGTAGAATGAGTTTGGGAGTGTTCCTCCCTCTGCTTTATTTTGGAAGAGTTTGAGAAGGACAGGTGTTAGTTCTTTCCTAAATGTTTGATAGAATTCCACTGTGAAGCCATCTGGGCCTGGGCTTTTGTTTGTTGGAAGATTTTTAATCACAGTTTCAATTTCAGTGCTTGTGACTGGTCTGTTCATATTTTCTATTTCTTCCTGGTTCAGTCTCAGAAGTTTGTACTTTTCTAAGAATTTGTCCATTTCTTCCACGTTGTCCATTTTATTGGCATATAGTTGCTTGTAGTAATCTCTCATGATCCTTTGTATTTCTGCAGTGTCAGTTTTTATTTCTCCTTTTTCATTTCTAATGCTATTCATTTGAGTCTTCTTCTCCCTGTTTTTCTTGATGAGTCTGGCCAATGGTTTATCAATTTTGTTTATCTTATCAAAGAACCAGGTTTTAGTTTTATTGATCTTTGCTATATTTTCTTCAATTTTTTCTCATTTATTTCGGATCTGATGTTTATGATTTCTTTTCTTGTACAAACTTTAGAGGGTTTTTTTTGTTTTTTTTTGTTCAGGTATTCCACAGATGCAGGGTACATCAAGTTGATTGTGGAAGTTTAATCCACTGCTCCTGAGGCTGCTGGGAGGGATTTCCCTTTCTCTTCTTTGTTCTCACAGCTCCCAGGGTTCAGCTTTGGATTTGGACTCACCTCCGCGTGTAGGTCGCCTGAGGGCGTCTGTTCCCCGCCCAGACAGGACGGGGTTAAAGTAGCAGCTGATTAGGGGGCTCTGGCTCACTCAGGCCGGGGGGGAGGAAGGGGTATGGAATGTGGGGCAAGCCTGCGGTGGCAGAGGCCGGCGTGACATTGCAACAGCTTAAGGCACGCTGTGTGTTTTTCCGGAAAAGTTGTCCCTGGATCACGAGACCCTGGCAGTGGCGGGCTGCACAGGCTTCTGGGAGCGGAGGCGTGGATAGTGACCTGTGCTCGCACACAGGCTTCTTGGTGGCTGCAGCAGCAGCATTAGCATTTCATGCTGGTCTGTGGGGTCCACGCTGATAACCACGGCTCGCACCCATCTCTGGTGCTCGTTTAGGCGTTGCTCTCAATCCCCTCTCCTTGTGCACTCCAAAACAATGGTCTCTTGACTCTTCGGCAGCTCCAGAATTTTTCCAGGACTCCCTCCCGGCTAGCTGTGGCGCACTAGCGCCTTCAGGCTGTGATCACACAGCCAACCCCAGTCCTCTCCCTGGGATCTGACCGAAGCCCAGGCCTCAGCTCCCAGTCCCCACCCGTCCCTGCGGGTGAGCAGACAAGCCGCTCAGGCTGGTGAGTGCTTGTTGGCACCGATCCTCTGTGCGGGAATCTCTTCACTTTGCCGTCCGTACCCCTGTTGCTGCGCTCTCCTCCGTGACTCTGAAGCTCCCCCCCCCCCGCCACACCCCCATCTCCACCAATGAAGGGGCTTCCTAGTGTGTGGAAACCTTTCCTCCTTCACAGCTCCCTCCCAGAGGTGCAGGTCCCGTCCCTATTCTTTTGTCTGTTTTTTCTTTTATCTTTTGCCCTACCCAGGTACATGGGGAGTTTCCCACCTTTTGGGAGGTCTGAGGTCTTCTGCCAGTGTTCAGTAGGTGTTGCTCCACAATGTAGATGTATTTTTGATGTATTTGTGGGGAGGAAGGTGATCTCCATGCTTTACTCCTCCGCCATCTTGTAGGTCCTTCTCTCATCTTATTTATTATTGTATTAGCATGCTTATGTCTGTATTCATAAGTGAGGTTAGCTATTTATTTATTTATTATAAATTGCCGAATGAAGTAGGTAGCTTTACCTCCCTCTCTTATTCTTTTGCACTTCTCCTTTATTTTTTGATCTTACTTAAAATTCTGAAACAGTTTTCATAAAATAGTGATTATCTTGTCAGGGCACATGGTAAGGCAGGAGGATTTGAGTATTAATTTATTGGTAATTGATTATCTAGATTTTCTGAATTTCTTTTTAAGTCAACGTTAATAATTGTTTTGAAGAGAACTTTCATTTCCATTCTGTTTGAAGTTTTTTTGACATAAAATTGTCCATTGTATATGATCTATGTTTCTTTTTTTTAACTACTAACATTTTTTATTTGTGCAAACTATTTTTTTGATTGATTTACTGAATTTTTTTCATTGCATTGGCTTTTTCATATAAATTGCTCTACTATTTGCTTGTTTATGTTTGACTCTATTAGTTCATTAATTTTGCTCTTTCTGATAGTACCTTCCTTTTTATCTTTTATAGTTTTCCTTTCTAGTTTTTCCATTTTAATTTTTTGCTATTTATTCTATATATTTTATGATTTCCACTTTAACTTGTCAGTTATTTGTGGATGTGATTTACAGTTTTCAAAATATGTTTAAATTAAAAAAAATCATTTATTCCTAATTGAATTGCAGTAATGGCCAGAATGCTTTCATTTGACCTTTTCTCTACCCAGCTTCCCTATTAATATTGTCAACTTTGTATTTTACTGTCTCCTTTAATAATTTCTAAATTTTATAATCGACCATTATTTTTCCAGGCATTTTCCTATTATTTTAGAACAGTAGTTTTATTATTCAAAAAATCTGTTTCAAAATTAAAAATGTAGAGAAATTCACCATAGGCCCTTTTCTATCATTTTCTTCTAGCTACCCAGTTCCCTTCTCCTATGGAAGTCCCAATCTGATCGATTTCTTAAATGTATGGATGTAGTTAAACAGGGAAACATGTTTCAATAAAACCGCCAGATACATGTCATTATGGGCTGAGAAAAGTCTCTTTGTGCAGTTAGTACATCCCAACTTGAGGGGATGTAAAGATTAACTAAAACATTGTGTATGGTTATGAAAGTACTTAATATAATTGGAACACAATAATATATGTTCAACCAATGGGAAAAATACATACACACTGTGTTAATTATTACTAAGGTAAATTTATGATTATTATGGAGGCTGGATAATAGGAAGACAGATTCATTGTCAGATACTCCTGGTTTAGATTCTCTGTTTTGCCACTTTCTCATTGTGTTATCTTAGACAAGTAAGTTTAACCTTTGGAATTCTCAGATTTACTATCTATGAAATGGGCATTGCAATAATATTTACCTATTAGAATTTTCACAATTAAGTGAAATCATGGATGTAAAGAGTGTATACACCTAAATTATGATATTGCCTGTAAGATAATAGGCTCTTCTCCTTCACCATGTCCTTCCTCCTCTTCCTTCTCATTATCATCAGCATCATCTTAGTGGTAGTAATTAGTGATAATTATAATTTTAAAACTTATGGTGTTTATTTGGAGGACTAGTATTGATGCAGTTTAGACTGGAAAGAGAGGTTGAATTTAAATCAGGAAATTTCAAGACTGACAGCAGTGTGGCTCTCCCAGCCTTAGAGCATTCAAATAATTGTATTCAATTAGTTTCTTGAGAGTTATTAACTTTTACAATATAAAATATATCTGTGCCCGTTTTAAAATGAAAATAGAGCTACCTAAATGATAGATGGTCAATCCGTGGATTCCTAGGGGACCTTGGAGATCATGGGGATTGCAGCCACGTTAACAAGTACTGCCCTCCTCAACTTTCCATGTCTCCTCGACACTAGCTCCGGGCAAGACTACCGCTTTAAGTTATGCATACAGTGGGTGAAGAAGACTGGGGTAGGTGGGGAAGATTGATCTGGGTAGGAGGTAGGCTGATTGCCAGATTCCCCAGGGTGATAGAGAAAGCTTTTTGTTATAATTTAATAGAAAGTCTTATGCCAAAAATATTTCCATAAATAAATACATATGTTGGTTCTTGTTGAAAAATGCAAATCAGATGGTTTCAGTGTTTTTAAGCTTACTTGAAATACCTTAAATAACAAGGACAAACATTTATGTGTGTACATATATACATTTCAATGTATACCAAATTAGGCACATAGAAAACGTTTTATAAAATGGCATAAGAGGATCTGACCCCACCAGCATCCTGACATCCGGCTGAAATTCAAATCAAACAATGCAATCCTGGAAGCACTGCAGGAACTTTCATCACCGCAGCAAGTATTAGTTAGACTTTTTTTTTTAGGTTGTATTTAAACAATCACAGCCCCAAACAGACAGAAACAAACATCTGGTCTGTCTGGTTGCATCATTCCTATTCCAAAATATTAATCTTCTACTTAGAGGGCATCAAAACAATCTTGGGCATATTATGTGCAGCAGTATCAGACCCAAAGTCTGACTCTTCTGTATGTAGTAGAGCTGACTTGATCTTTCTTTTCTACTGCTGAGGCAGGAATTATAAAAACTCTCTGAGTATTAGGATGTTGGCATAAATTACAGACACCTGGTAGTTAAGTTGAACTAAGATCATCCATTCCTTATAAAACATCTGTAGAACATAATGGTGCTCTTTGGATATTAGTTGATTGGCATAGATGATAAATATATACAGTTTGCTTTATTAAAACTTTCCTGACATAACCAACTATTTTCTGAGCTATGGTGGCCAATGTACTTCTAAATAATGTATTTCTGGGAGTGAAAGACTGTATTTTAAGACCATTGGCTGATTAGCACATCGCAAACTTTTCCAAATATAATGTAGATTGATGATAGATTTTATATTTGAATTCTAGGGTAAATCAGCATTTAAATTTTTTTATGGAGAAGTAAATAAAGTCAATAAAAATAATATCCATAATGAATGTCATTATTGTTATGTACATTGTAACTTAGTACAAAAAATACATAATAATAAACTCTGCAAAGTAGTTGACACCATTAAGTGACTTGGAAGTGGTCAGAGAGCTAAGAAATAGTAAAGTGGAAACTTAATAGTGGGTACTATGTTTGGCCTTAAGAAAAGAACCTTTTGTCCTACTGGGGAGTAATTTATCATTTATTCCCAAATTAAATGAAGCAGTTCATCAAATGACATATTATGACCTCAGGTGCTCCTTCTGACTGCTTAGAATGAAGTGCTAATGACACCAAACAGCTTATGTAACTATCTCACAATTTGACTTCACTCAAAAGTGTTCAAGTGAAGCACTTGAATAACTTAGTAGAAACTCTCATGACCACAAATTGGAAAAAATAGCCCAAGTCCATACTTCAATGATGGCAGGAGATAGTGTTAATTCTCTAAACATATTTCAGAGCTTCAGGAAGGAATGTGGAAGACTATTCATTTACAATATTTAAATATCTAGTTAGATGTATTAAGTGGTGCTGTGTTAAGTGGTAGAGATGAATAAGGTATATCTTTTGCTCTCAGAGAGCTTACAGTCGAGTAAAATGAAGTGAGACTGAATGTGCTAACCCCACCTAGGAGCTGCCGTATATGTACAGGGGATGTGCTCAGAGGTCTGTGATGTCTTTAGCACTGAGGTGCATAAGCACATTCATGATTGCTAAGGCTGGATTTAATATTAACCAGGTTAACAGTACAGGAAGCAGCATGCCCAGGGCTCCCATGGGCCAGGAAGAGCCACTGGAGGAAGTTCTTGATCTCTGTGAACACACGTGAATATAGACAAGATGAAAAATGATGGCAAGAGAGAAGACAGGAGCTTCAAGGCTGAATCTGGGGCCAGAACTGAAACCCACAGTGTAGCAGTTGGCAACTCTAATGTCTTAGTGGGAACCAACAAACTCAGATGTTAGGGGCTCTGGGGCAAAGACTCAGAAGTAAGGTGAGTGGTTGATGCTATGTTAGGTGCATACCTGGTCACCTACTAGGGACATGGATTTATCATATATATATTTAAATAAAATATGTTTTATATAATACACGTTATAAAAATACACATTTAGTATATTACATATGTTTCTGCATATATTATTTTTATATATTATATATTACTTCCTGGCTGAGGAATCACCATGGAGATGACTCCAGAGTGTCTGTGATTAGAGCGAAGTCAGCAACCTGAGGGCCAGAGGCACTCCAGATACACTGGAGACACAGCACAGCAGTTTTCAACCCCGGCTGCGCATTAGGGTTCCCCTGGGAACTTTAAACAGATACTAATACAGAGGTCAGACCCCCATAGATTCTGAATTTATTGTGTGGCGTGAGTGAGGCCAGGCATTGGCAGTTTTGTTTTTTTTCTCATTAATACACTTTATATTTTAGAGCAGTTTTAGGTTCACAGCAAAATTGAGCAGAAAGTACAGAGATTTATTATATGTCCCCTGTCTGCACACAGGCACAACCTCCCTTTCTGTCAACATCTCCCACTCCAGAGGTACCTTTGTTACAATCAATGAACCTACACTGACACATCATTATCACCCAGAGTCCACAGGGGGCGTTAGGGCTCACCCTTGGCGTTGTACCTTCTATGGATTCGGACAAACATATAATGACATGTATTTACCATCGCAGTATCAAACAGATTGGCTTGGCAGCCTTTTTAAAGGCTCTTGGTGAACCACTAGACTACCAGTAAGGAGCCACAAAGACAGGCATGAAAATTCAGAAGCCGCCATAGGACACTGCCAACAAAATTACAACAGGTCTGTCCCCCTTTAGGAAATTTAACTTTTAGGCAAAAGCAGAAGAATATTTCTGAAACTCCACTGACTAATGGAGGATGCAATAACTTGCTAGAAAGTTGTCACTGCTTGTGGGGAAGAATGGGGGCCGCCTGCCAAGGAGAGAATATTCCCAACAGCCACAAGGGTTGGAGCTTGGGTGAATAGAACTTACAGATAACACACTTATATCTCATCATGGAAGAAGAGGTTTGGAATGCAAGAAAGATTTGGCTTAGAATCCTAACTTTGTCAGGATGTGTTACCTGGAACAAAGGATCTGACTCCTCTGAGTGTCGGTTTCTTTATCTGAGAAATGAAGATGGTAGTACCTAACTTGAAGGGTCATTATAAACATTCAAGTCATTATGTCCAGCTTAGCATATTTCCAGAGCTTTATGGATCATCTATACATGGATTCTACTCTAATTATCAGTAATAGTGATTAAAGAAGAATATATAAACAATTTCTTAGTGGTGTAATTCAGACTTGAGAGTCTGAGAGTTCAAAAGCAGGGAAAGCACAGATGGTAGAATGGTCAGGAAAGGCTTGTTGGGATTTGAATAATTTATAAAGCTTTGCATGGAGGAACGAGGGAGAGAAGGATGTGACTGACTGATGTGTTTGGGGGACACATGTGTCATGGGAGACAAGGCCACGCACGTGTGGCAGGCTTGTGGGAAATGTGGTACCATGATATTTGGGGAGGCCTCAACTTGGCCTTGAGGATTAACGAAAAGAGTTGACGGCTATCAGGTGTGCAAGACTTCTAAGAAAAGGCCACATTGTTCAAAGGGGCTTTAGAGGTTATATCCAGGGGCCCTCAGAGACGATGGTAGTGGAGACCATCCTATAAATCTGCAGTTCATGCGATGGCCTTCCTTCCCCTTCCTTTTCTCCTCAATTTGTCAGAAACACTATCTCTCGTGGGCATCTTGGCTAAGAAGAGACATCTGGTTTTGCATAAGCATAAATAAAATGATTTGGGACAATCTGTTACCAACAAAAAGGACATTTCTTTGTCATACTCAACAAAGATAACACAAACTACTGCATGCCAAATCCTCACTCTCTAAAAGAAAATGTTATTTGTATGGATTTTTTGTTACCAAAAAGCTACTGAAGTAAGTTTGCTGATGAAAAGAAAATTTGCTGTGGATGGTGAAATCAGGACCTAAGAATGAAAAGCACAGACCTATGATATTATTACTTCAAATATCTTTAAGGATTAGGTGTATTTCATTACCAGTAGGTGTCACTGCAGGCATTAAACACAGTCTCTGTTTCTAGAGAACTTTGTCCCATAAATGCTGGAGTAATTTAATTGGTAGAACATAGTTATGATAGGCATAAAGGATACGTATTCTGAAAAGCAATATGTTTTATCATGGCCATGAACTTGTAAAAACACTGGCTTAAGGAAGCTGAAGTGTATACTTTAAATGGGCTTACTTAATACAATATACAACGTAAGTAATAGAATCTTATGAGGTTTTAAATATATACAGTGGGTTTTCCTGGATAAGATAAGGCTTACTTTTCAGAGTTATTCCATAGAATCTGGTTTATGGAACTAATTTAATGAGAATTCATAGACCCAATTGCTGCCTTCTAAATCTTTGTGCAATTGACATTTTTTTCCTTATAATGTTCCTGTAAGTTTTGTTAGAGAAGGGAAGGAAATTAAGATTTTTTAACTTGAATTATATTAGCTACCCTCTTTTGGGTTTCTTTGACCCTTTAAACATATAGTATCTGATATTAGGAAGTTAAAATCACTAAGCTCTTTTAGAGAGGCACAATTTAGTGGCTTCCAAGCAACTTCCATAGAGGAACATCGGCCATAACCAAACACTGATCTCTGTTCCATTTCTACCATGGTTTTAGAGTTGATTCATTAGTGCAGTCACGCTGGCACTGCAGAGTTGAACTTTTGAACAGGGTATTCTCAGTAGAAAAATCCTCATACTCTGAAATTAATTTGCCTGCTGGAGGTGTTGGTGGTTCTTATTTATGCATAATTTAAGGGCTAGGTGTGTGAATGTGCCCCTAGTGACTACTTCATTGACTCCATTTTACAAACTGAAACTGATGCTGGTGGTTGTGGTGCTTTTCAAGTGTGACTTGGGGGCAATCTAATTTACCTAAGCTGTTCAAAGGTGAACTCAATCTTTTCGATCATAAATTAAAAATCTATTCCAGTTTTCAAATCAGCAACAGCACAGATTACATATCTGCAGGCCATAAAGAATTCTCCTGCCCTGGCCTACCTCTGTTGATTTCATCAGGATAGACCAGACATTCCCAGACACCCTATGTTTTAATATGTCTCTATAACATCTATTTTAGGAACATCATATTGCCTTTTTCTCTGTGTATACTAACAGGAACCTTGTGAGCCTCTGGCCTTTGCTTGTCTAAGTAAGCCCATCTATGGTAATATTTTTGACCTGTTAGATTACTGGATTTTCATAAAGGGAGCCGGGTTTCTCTGAAAGTCATAATATTATAGACTAAAAATCCAGACCACTGGAAAATACTTAGTAATGTCAACTATGTGTATCTTCTTTCATTTTTTTAAAAAAATTTTTTTAAATGATGTTTTATTTATTTATTTCTTTAGGCTGTGTTGGGTCTTCGTTGCTGTGCGTGTGTGTGTATCTTCTTAACACATAACAGTATGTCCCTGTTAACTACAAGATGTAGACACTGCTCTCTACAGAAGCCTGTTTTTAAACCTACACTATAGATCATATAATGACACAACAAAAATGTATGTCAATCAACTGCACGACACACGAATCACTGTATTTGCAGCGTCTGTGGTAGCACTCTCCTGTGAAGTCTGCTGCACAGCAGCTGCAAAAGGCCAAACTTCCAGATATTTTAAAATTTACGCCTACACTAAATTGGACTTCAGAGATCAATATACTTCAATCATATCATTGTGGCACCTAGTGCCACTCTTTTGACTTAAATTCATTCTGTTGGGATGACTCTGGCTTTTATTGAAACCCAGCACAGGAAATAAAGTTTTGGAAACTTGATGTGTTAAAAGTAAGGCCATTGTTGAAAACGCTGATTGTTTTGTTTCCTGGGATTCCAGCTTTCAGTGTTAGTGTCAATACAGTTTCACTTCTCTGAGCTCTTTACAGTTCTTTTTATTTAATTTTATAACATAGTAGGTTGTCTAATAATGACTCATCTCTCTTTCTAGCCTGACTTGGGCTCATAAGAAAGCACAGAACCAGAATTATGCTCCTATGGCAAATATAATGAACTTTACGGTTTACAATTTTATAAGAACTTCATTCCTAAGGACTCTGAGTTTATTTTCATTCTTTCTCAGATACTTTTACCCTCAGATTGCTATATATTATATGTCCTTGTAGGCTCTGGGAATGTGGGGACAAAGTGAGGGGTGTAAACAAAATACAACAAAAATAAACAAGACATGTTTCCAGAATAGACCTACATTACACTTAAAATTCACGCAGCTAATCACACTCTAACCTCTAGAGTTTATAATAAAAATATGAGGAATACCCCCCAGAGCTAAAAGGAAAAATAAACACTCAGATCCTACTGAGATACTTACATGTTTATACTATATTGTACTAAGAATTGAGTTTGTAGGTCCGTTAGTGTGGTGGGACTCATGCAATAATTATTTTTTCCCGGTAATTTGAAAGACACAGCGTTAGGACTTTCTCAATTTAAAGCAAGAGCACCCATTAAACTAGACAGAGAGCTCTTGAGATTAGTAATAGTAATATGTCGTTGGCGTTTAAGAAGTAGACATAGGTATTTTTAATTATTTTAAGACTGACAAACAGAAATAATGAGTATGAGACTGAAGTTTACGGCATCTAAGAATTATAAAAGCAAAGAACTTCACTGAGTCAGAAAGGAGTAACCTTTCTAGGTTCAGAGTATGGCTTGCTGGATAATTGGGAGAACCGGCAGCTGAACAGGGGAGATAAAGGCGGGTCTGGGTGAAGAAGGACTAGACAGAGGGCTGGGGAAGGGAAAGTGACTCACTGTGGTCCCTTTCAGCATTATGGTTTTGTTATTTGATTTTGGACTCAGAGTATTTTGGCAAAATTTGCTAAAGCTGAGACAGGAAATTAGTTTTCATTTACAAAGCATTTGAATGGTTTTGGAAAGGGGAAAGACATTGTCAAAATAGAAGTAAAAGATTTCTTTCACTTTAGTAATAGAAAGAGTAAGTAGTGAGGATGATGGGTGGATAAATGCTCTTAATAATGGAATTTCTATTAAATATTTATTGTTCCTTTGACACATTGGGCAACTGATTGATAGGAGCCTTCATCCCAGGGAAGGATTTCTATATTTAAAGATCTTTTCCTCCACATCTTAATAATTTTATACGATCAGTTTTTATTCTTCTTGTCTTTACAAACTCCCTGAAGTTTTTTCTACCCAGCCTACATGGATTTCTTTAGAATTGAAAAAGTAAAACTGTTTTTAAAAATTGGTACTTAAACAATTAAATTCTAAGGGACTTCCCTGGTGGCGCAGTGGTTAAGAATCCGCCTGCCAATGCAGGGGACACGGGTTTGATCCCTGGTCCGGGAAGATCCTACATGCCGCAGAGCAACTAAGCCTGTGTGCCACTACTACTGAGTCTGTGCTCTAGAGCCCGTGAGCCACAACTACTGAGCCCACGTGCCACAACACTGAAGCCTGCACATCTAGAGCCCATGCACCGCAACAAAGAGTAGCCCCTGCTCGCCACAACTAGAGAAAGCCTGCGTGCAGCAACAAAGACCCAAAAATAAGTAAATAAATTTATTTTAAAAATTAAATTCTAAAATAGTAAGAAAAATAGTATCATACATAAAGATTTGAGAATTTCTTCTGAAATACTATGTTCCTACTTCTCTCACTTTGTAGATGTAGTACAGTAAAAACTGGACAAAAAGCACATATTTTTTATTTAGACTTACATATATCATCAAGTGGACACAGGAGAAATATATTATTTTGGATTTTGGTTTTGGCTTTGAAATATGTTTATCCCTTTGGCATATCGATAGGTTTAGTCATTATAATTTGTCATCTCAGAAGAGATATAAGCAATCATTTTATTTGGAAGCCATGCATTTTCCAAATGACCAACCTAAATTTTCTGTTTAGTTGTTTTCATAAATGAGAAAGCAGAGGCCATTCTTTTTAAGTGACTGAAACACAATTACTCACTGAATCAACGGCAAGGTTAAGCTTGTATTCACCTCATCTCTTTAAGTCCCACAATCAGATTTCAACCATGGGATAATTATAATTGTAAACACTCGTGTGTCTACAACATGATACATGAAAACTTACCATGAGTGAGCTGTAATAGAATACTGGATCTGGAATGAGACAGGTCTGGATTTGAATTTTTAGCCTCAACTTACTAGATATGTAATATTGTGAGAATTACTTTATTTCTCTGGATCCCAGTAATCTCTTCATAAGGCTATTATGAGAACAAAATGAGAAGATTTATGGGAAATGCCTGGCAATTTTAAATGCTAAACAAATGGTAAGCGCTTTCGTATTCCTTTCCCAACTATAACTGTCAAAGTGAATGTTACCATTTTTAACTAAGACTCATTATGTTGGTAAGATTACATTGATACAAGTAGAAGTCTCAGGAGTCTAACCTAGACAGCTCTTTTGTCAATCTCCATCCTGTGAGTAAATAGTGTACATTTGACACTACATGTTGAGAGAAATACACTTAAACTTGGAATCTAAAAATCTGCCTAAATAATTGTAATTTACTCGAAAACAGAAAGTTTTTAAAGTTTAAGATGTACAGTTTAGAACTTAATTATACTGCTTTTTATTGCTAAAACTTTTATCTGAATCTAGTTTCTCTATCTAGACTGTGAAGTCAGAAAGAAAAAATAACATGCTGCAAAGAGAAATCTGCCTTCCTTGACTCATAGTTTTATCCTCAGTAAATATCTGAGACTGATTGTAAGAAAAATTTAATAATTAAGTTCTCAATACTGAAGAAATAGCATTGAAGCTGATAGTATTTTCAGAAAAATAGACTCTATTTCCCTAGATTTATTTGATTCCATTTTTGAATTTTAAGGAACATCACTATACATAATGTTCACACACTTTGCATCACTCGTCTCTCAAAGTATTTACATGAACAGAATTAGATATCTGTGCGGCACAGAGAAGAAGAAGAGAGAAGAAGAACCATTATTTAGTTTCTGCTGTTTTCATGATCTTAAGAACTTACAAAATCATATGAAGGGTTGAGACAGAGTAGATTCATAGCAGTACATTGTATTTTAAGAATATGAAGATGCCATAAAGATCATGCCAAGGGAAAGCAGTGATATCTCTAGTCCCATTAATCTTAAAGCTCTCCTATTAATTTCAGGTCCAAGGAACTTAGCTAATACATTTTCCATTGATAGGCACTCTAAATTGTTTTCATATGTATACTATGGGAATGAACGTTTGTCTTTGGAAAGTGGTAGAGCTTTAGTGGTAAATCAAAAAGTCTTTTATTTCTTCCCTTTTGAGGCAAACTGAGGACTCTGAGAACTTGTCAGTGTCTTTGTATTTTTTGCCCCACCCCCCAAAAAGACCCAACTAATCAATTACTAAAAATTGAAAACATTATAAATCTATGTACCAAACAACAAACATGGCTAAAATGAACAAAATTCAATAAAAATGGCTTTACCTCTTGGGGCCCTAATCATTCTCCCCTCACTTTATCTTTCTTTCCCCTGCTATATAGTGCTACCTTCACTCCACTGTCAGCTCTGATATGTAGCAAGCAGAGGACCTCAAGGCCTCTTTCCAGGTCTGATATTCTCAATGAGTTAGTTCACTTATCCATCATTTTCCAAACATTTCAATAAAAGCTTGTTGAATTAAAGTAGAATGTATATGCAGCTGTTTGGCACCGTACAGTCAAACATCTGGATATTGGACTAAATTTTTCAGTTTTTCAAGGTGTTTAATTTTTGAAGATACTGTCTGAACTTAAATCTTAAATTTGGATCTGAAATTTAATCAGATCCAAACTTCTGATTTAATTCCAGAAAGGTGGAATGGTAGTGTTAACTGCTCTGTAAGGAATACAGACTTGAGCCACACAGAATTAACAAATCAGAAACGATTTCAGCCTCTTTTCATTATCTTTTAATAGCAAACATCTAAAACTAGTACCAAAGGATAAGTATCATGATTCGATGTTGCAGTTCTGCACAGCTGCTCTCCTCACTTCTTACCCATCATTGCTGCCCTGCAACTATAGTGATGGAGTCTGGCTTTTATTAACAAAATGAGAGAAACCTGTGCTGTAATAAGGTAGCCCACCTCACGCTTAACAGTAGTTGTGAGGCTCAAATACCTTAGAGGCTTTTTCCTTTATGTCGAAGTTCTTTCTCTGGTACACAAACAGGCCTGCATACCAAAAACATACAGTCACTGGCTATATTCACTAGATGGGAATTGGGCCTACAGCCATACCACCAACAGACTACAAACTTGCCAAGGCTCACAAAGAAGAGTCAGGCCAGCTTTTCTCTGGATAAGTTAACTCTGAAATATCAGGTCAGGAAAGTAACAGGATGTCAGAATAAATAGAATCCAGAGAGCTGAAGTCTCTAAGATATAATCATATCCTACGGTCCCAGCCTGAAGGGGTGCCACAGTGGCCTCTGTCTCTGCTAAGCTAATTTTTTGCAGATGAAATCTAATTTATATAACCTCTTCTAACTGGGGCATCTTTAACCTGAGGTTTGTTACTCTACATGCAGCTTGCTTTTAAGAGCAATCTTAAGATTTAGTGAATTTTTCTTAAATTTTAGAAATTGGGAATTGTGTTTGCTTAATCAATCTACCAACACTTCATTTTCTCTTTCTTCTATGATATTTATTTTACCCCCTACCCTGTACCACACTCTCACTTACAGAAGCTCTCCTGACACTCCTTCCAGGAAAATCTCGACATTATACATCTTCCAGCTATAAAGCTCTCCTGAGGCACCATTTCTTACCTGTACTTAATTGGAACTCATTTCTCCAATCATACAGTACAGGACTCCAAAACTAAAATTATCCAGGAGCTAATGAACATAATACTTAAGAAAAAATTTTAGATTTTTCCTAAAAATATTACATTAAAAATTATATACAGATGTGATTTCTCAATACTAATGCCCCAGAGATGGTCATCATATGATGCTGAGTATTCAGCTGCATCAAACCTAACTGAAAGGATCACTTAGCTCTATTACTTCACCAGCTACTCCATTCCTGTCCTTTACACTGCCATTACCCCATATTCAAACCTCTTTCCTAGAAGGAAGCAATAGTCTTTTGATTGTCTGTCTACCTGCAATGTGTCCCTTCCAGCTTTCTCTGCATCCTGCTTCCAGATGACCCATTAGAAGGTGCAAATGTGGTTACTGTCACTAACTTTCAATGACTTTCAACTGCTTTCTGATGAAGGTCCAATCTTCAGCCTGACATTCAGTCCCTCTGGCTATTTCCCCCAAAGACTCTTCTACTGCTGTACTCCAGTTGAATCAGATTATTTAGTGTTTATTAAATACACTCTGTGCTTTACACCTCTTGGGTCACATTATTTCCTTTACTTGCAACGCCCTTTGTGAAATATTTATCGAAAATTGAACTCAGGTCTTTAAAACTCTACCCAGTGCTCTTTCAACAATTGTATTCTGTTTCTCTGGAAACACAAATTGATGTATTTCTAGGAATCCTGGTGTAGTAGACAGAATACTGCCCCCTTCCCCACCCCACAGTGTCCATGTCCTAATGCACAGAATGTGTGAATAGGTTACCTTATGTGGCAAAAAGGACTTTGTGGATGTGACTAAGGTTAAGGCCTTTGAGATGGAGAGATTAGGTTGGATTATCTGGGTGGGCCTAATCTAAGTACGTGGGTTCTTTTTTTTTTTTTTTTTTTTATTTTATTATTTTTTTTTTTTTATTTTTTTTTTACGTGGGTTCTTAAAAGTGAAGAATCTTTCTCAGCTGCAGTCAGAGAGAGAGACAGGAGGACAGAAGATGGGTCAGAGACATGAGACGTTGCTGGCTTTGAAGACAGAGGAAGGCTGCCACAAGGAATGTGACCTCCAAAAAAGCTGGAATGGCAAGAAAATGAATTCTCCCCAGGGCTTCTAGAAAGGAACAAAACCCTGCCATAACCCTGTTGGTAACCCAGTGAGATCGCCGTCAGACTTCTGATCTCCACAACTGTAATACAATAAATTTGTGTTGCTTAAGTTTCCCACAAAGTTTGCCACAAAGTTTGTGGGAAATTGTTACAGCAGCAAAAGAAAACTAATATACCTGGATTCATATTCCACGGTTTACTAAAATAACTGTAAGTCAAAAAAATTGAAACATAGGATTTCTTAAGCTCCCTTCGAGTGGCAAAATTGCTATTCTAGGCTAAGCTATCTTTTCCTTCCAAGACTAGGATACTACTTAATTAATATAACATGAATATATACTCATGTGCTAATCAGTTTTATCTCATAAACTCAGAACATTTTCAAGTAATGAGAAAAAGAAGGCTTTTAAAGGGCAGTCAAGTCTATCATTTAAATAAAATCAATTAAATTGATGTGGAGAAATACTTAATGTTGGGGATTAGATGCCTTGTACATATGAAGTTGTCAAATGAAGATTTGTTGGTTAAACCCCCATGTTAGAAGGCTCAGGAGATTGGTTCAACATGGCGGAGTAGAAGGATGTGCGCTCACTCCCTCTTGTGAGAGCACCAGAATCACAACTAATTGCTAAACAATCATCAATGGGAAGACACTGGAACTCACCAAAAAACATACCCCACATCCAAAACAAAGGAGAAGCCACAATGAGACGGTAGGAGGGGCACAATCACAATAAAATCAAATCCCATAACTGCTGGGTGGGTGACTCACAAAATGGAGAACACTTATACCACTGAGTGCACCCACTGCAGTGAAGGTTCTGAACCCCACATGAGGCTTCCCAACCTGGGGGTCCGGAAATGGGAGGAGGAATTCTTAGAGAATCAGACTTTGAAGGCTAGCGGGATTTGATTGCAGGACTTTGACAGGACTGGGGGAAACAGAGACTCCACTCTTGAAGGGTAAACACAAAGTAGTGTGTGCATCAGGACCCAGGGGAAGGAGCAGTGACCCCATAGCAGAATGAACCAGACCCACCTGCTGGTGTTGGAGGGTCTCCTGCAGAGGCAGGGGGTGGCTGTGGCTCACCACCAGGCAAGGACACTGGCAGCAGAAGTTCTGGGAAGTATTCCTTGGCATGAGCCCTCCCAGAGTCCACCATTTGCCTCACCAAAGAGCCCAGGTAGGCTCCAGTTCTGGGTCGCCTCAGATTAAACAACCAACAGGGATGGAACCCAACCCCACCCACCAGCAGACAAGGTGACAAGGTGATTAAAGTTTAACTGAGATCTGCCCACCACAGCAACACCCAGCTCTACCCACCACCAGTCCCTCCCATGAGGGAGCTTGCACAAGCCTAATAGATAGCCTCATCCACCAGCAGGCAGATAGCAGAAGCAAGAAGAACTACAATTCTGCATGTGGAATGAAAACCACATTTACAGAAAGACAGACAAAATGAAAAGGCAGAGGACTATGTACCAGCTGAAGGAACAAGATAAAACCCGAGAAAAAAAACGCAATGAAGTGGAGACAGGCAACCTTCCAGAAAGAGAATTCAGAATAATGATAGTGAAGATAATCCAGGACCTCGAAAAAAAGAATGGAGGCAAAGATTGAGAAGATGCAAGAAATGTTTAACAAAGACCTAGAAGAATTAAAGAACAAACACCTCGAAGAATTAAAGAACAAACAGAGAAGAACAATACATTAACTGAAATGAAAAATACACTAGAAGGAATCAATAGCAGGAGAACTGAGGCAGAAGAACGGATAAGTGACCTGGAAGACAGGATGGTGGAATTCACTGCCACGGAAGAGAATAAAGAAAAAAGAATGAAAAGTAATGAAGACAGCCTAAGACACCTCTAGGACAACATTAAATGCAACAACATTCGCATTTTAGGGGTCCCAAAAGGAGAAGAGATAGAGAAAGGACATGAGAAAATACTTGAAGAGATTATAGTTGAAAACTTCCCTAATATGGGAAAGGAAATAGCCATCCAAGTCCAGGAAGTGCAGAGAGTCCCAGGCAGGATAAACCGAAGGAGAAACATGCCGAGACACATCGTAATCAAATGGACAAGAATTAAAGACAAAGAAAAATTATTGAAAGCAACAAGGGAAAAACAACAAATAACATACAAGGGAACTTCCATATGGTTAACAGCTGATTTCTCAGCAGAAACTCTACAAGTCAGAAGGGAGCGGCACGATATATTTAAAGTGACAAAAGGGAAGAACCTACAACCCAAAGTACTCTACCCGGCAAGGATCTCATTCAGATTTGATGGAGAAATCAAAAGCTTTACAGACAAGCAAAAGCTAAGAGAATTCAGCACCACCAAACCAGCTCTACAACAAATGCTAAAGGAACTTCTCTAAGTGGGAAACACAAGAGAAGAAAAAGATCCACAAAAACAAACCCATAACAATTCAGAAAGTGGTAATAGGAACTTACATATCAATAATTACCTAAAACGTGAATGGATTAAATGCTCCAACCAAAAGACACAGGCTTGCTGAATGGATACAAAAGCAAGACCCATATATATATACTGTCTGCAAGAGACGCACTTCAGACCTAGGGACACATACAGACTGAAAGTGAGGGGATGGAAAAAGATATTCCATGCAAATGGAAAGATAAAGCTGGAGTAGCAATACTCATATCACACAAAATAGATTTTAAAATAAAGAATGTTACAAGAGACAAGGAAGGACACTACATAACGATCAAGGGATCAATCCAAGAAGAAGACATAACAATTATAAATATATATGCACCCAACATAGAAGCACCTGAACACATAAGGCAACTGCCAACAGCTCTAAAAGAGGAAATCAACAGTAACACAGTAATAGTGGGGGACTTTAACACCTCACTTACACCAATGGACAGATCATCCAGACAGAAGATTAATAAGGAAACACAAGATTTAAATGACACAACACTAATATGTATAAAATGGATAACTAATAAGAACCTGCTGTATAAAAAGTAAATAAAATAAAATTCAAAATAAATAAAATAAAAATTCAAGAAAAAGCAGATACATTTCATTGATATTTACAGGACATTCCATCCAAAAACAGAAGATTACACAGCAGATTCTTCTCAAGTGCACACGGAACAGTCTCCAGGATAGATCACATCTTGGGTCACAAATCAATCCTCGGTAAATTTAAGAAACTTGAAATCATATCAAGCATCTTTTCCGACCACAATGCTATGAGAATAGAAATGAATTCAGGGGAAAAAAATGTAAAAAACACAAACACATGGAGGCTAGACAATAAGTTACTAAATAACCAAGAGATCACTGAAGAAATCAAAGAGTAAATAAAAAAATACCTAAAGACAAATGACAATGAAAACATGATGATCCAAAACCCAAGGGATGCAGCAAAAGCAGCTCTAAGAGGGAAGTTTATAGCAATACAAGCCTACCTCAAGAAACAAGAAAAATCTCAAATAAATAATCTAACCTTACACATAAAGGAACTAGAGAAAGAAGAACAAACAAAATCGAAAGTTAGTAGAAGGAAAGAAACATAAAGATCAGAGCAGAAATAAATGAAACAGAAACAAAGAAAACAATAGCAAAGATCAATAAAACTAAAAGCTGGTTCTTTGAGAAGATAAACAAAATTGATAAAACTTTAGCCAGACTCATCAAGAAAAAGAGGGAGAGGACTCAAATCAAAAAAATTAGAAATGAAAACGAGAAGTTACAATGGACACCACAGAAATGTAAAGCATCATAAGAGACTACTACAAGCAACTCTATGCCAATAAAATGAACAACCTGGAAGAAATGAACAAATTCTTAGAAAGGTACAACCTTCCAAGACTGAACCAGGAAGAAACAGAAAATATGAACAGACCAATCACAAGTAATGAAATTGAAATTGTGATTAAAAATCTTCCAACAAACAAAAGTCCAGGACCAGATGGCTTCACAGGTGAATTCTATGAAACATTTACAGAAGAGCTAACACCCATCCTTCTCAAACTCTTCCAAAAAATGGCTGAGGAAGGAACACTCCCAAACTCATTCTATGAGGCCAGCATCACCCTGATAACAAAACCAGACAAAGATACTACAAAAAAAGAAAACTACAGAGCAATATCATTGATGAATATAGATGAAAAAATCCTAAACAAAATACCAGCAAACAGAATCCAACAACACATTAAAAGGATCATACGCCATGATCAAGTCGGATTTATCCCAGGGATGCAAGGATTCTTCAATATATGCAAATCAATCAATGTGATATACCATATTAACAAATTGAAGAATAAAAACCATATGATCATTTAAATAGATGCAGAAAAAGCTGTTGACAAAATTCAACACCCATTTATGATAAAAACTCTCAAGAAAGTGGGCATAGAGGGAACCTATCTCAACATAATAAAGGCCATATACAACAAACCCACAGCAAACATCATTCTCAATGATGAAAAACTGAAAGCATTTCCTCTAAGATCAGGAACAAGACAAGGATGTCCACTGTTGCTACCATTATTCGACATACTTTTGGAAGTCCTAGCCATCACAATCAGAGAAGAAAAAGAAATAAAAGGAATCCAAATTGGAAAAGAAGAAGTAAAACTATCACAGTTTGCAGATGACATACTATACATAGAGAATCCTAAAGATGCCACCACAAAACTACTAGAGCTAATCAATGAATTTGGTAAAGTTACAGGACTCAAAATTAATGAACAGAAGTCTCTTGCGTTCCTGTACACTAACAACAAAAGATCAGAAAGAGAAATTAAGGAAACAATCCCATTCACCATTGCAATAAAAGAATAAAGTACCTAGGAATAAACCTACCTAAGGACGTAAAGGACCTGTACTCAGAAAACTATAAGACACTGATGAAAGAAATCAAAGATGACACAAACAGACAGGGCTTCCCTGGTGGCGCAGTGGTTGAGAGTCCGCCTGCCAATGCAGGGGACACGGGTTCGTGCCCCAGTCCGGGAAGATCCTACATGCTGCGGAGCGGCTGGGCCCGTGAGCCATGGCCACTGAGCCTGCACGTCCGGAGCCTGTGCTCCGCAACGAGAGAGGCCACAACAGTGAGAGGTCCGCGTACCAAAAAAAAAAAAAAAAAGATGACACAAACAGATGGAGAGATATACCATGTTCTTGGATTGGAAGAATCAATATTGTGAAAATGACTCTACTCCCCAAAGCAATCTACCAAGTCAATGCAATACCTATCAAACTACCAGTGGCGTGTTTTACAGAGCTAGAACGAAAAAATCTTAAAATCTGTATGTAGGCAGAAAAGACCCCAAATAGCCAAAGCAATCTTGAGGGAAAACCACAGAGCTGGAGGAATCAGACTATACTACAAAGCTACAGTAATCAAGACAATATGGGGCTTCCCTGGTGGCACAGTGGTTGAGAGTCCGCCTGCCGATGCAGGGGACACGGGTTTGTGCCCCGGTCCAGGAGGATCCCACATGCCGCAGAGCGGCTGGGCCGGGAGAGGCCACAACAGTGAGAGGCCCACATACCGCAAAAAAAAAAAAGACAATATGGTACTGGCACAAACACAGAAATATAGATCAATGGAACAGGATAGAAAGCCCAGAGATAATCCCACACACCTATTGTCAACTAATCTATGACAAAGGAGGCAAGGATATACAATAGGGAAAAGACAGTCTCTTCAATAAGCGGTGTTGGGAAAACTGGACAGCTACATGTAAAAGGATTAAATTAGAACACTCCCTAACACCATACACAAAAATAAACTCAAATGGATTAAAAACCTAAATGTAAGACTGGACATTATAAAACTCTTACTGGAAAACATAGGAAGAACATGCTTTGACATAAATCACAGCAAGATCTTTTTTGACCCACCTCCTAGAGTAACAGAAATAAAAACAAAAATAAACAAATGGGACCTAATGAAACTTAAAAACTTTTGCAAAGCAAAGGAAACTACAAACAAAATGAAAAGACAACCCTCACAATGGGAGAAAATATTTGCAAATGAATCAACGGACAAAGGATTAATCTGCGAAGTACAGAAACAGCTCATGCAGCTCAATAGTAAAAAAAAAAAACAACCCAATCAAAAAATGGGCAGAAGACCTAAATAGACATCTTTCCAAGGAAGACATACAGATGGCCAAGAAGCACATGAAAAGCTGCTCAACATCACTACTTATTAGAGAAGTGCAAATCAAAACTACAATGATGTATCACCTCACACTGTTTAGAATGGGCATATCAGAAAATCTACAAACAACAAATGCTGGTGAGGGTATGGCAAAAAGGGAACCCTCTTGCACTGTTCGTGGGAATGTAAATTGATACAGCCACTATAGAGAATAGTATGGAGGTTCCTTAAAAAACTAAAAATAGAATTACCATATGACCCAGCAATCCCACTACTGGGCATATACCCAGAGAAAACCATAATTCAAAAAGACACATGGGGCTTCCCAGGTGGTGCAGTGGTTGAGAGTCCGCCTGCCAATGCAGGGGACACGGGTTCGTGCCCCGATCCGGGAAGATCCCACATGCCGCGGAGCGGCTGGGCCCGTGAGCCATGGCCGCTGAGCCTGCGCGTCCGGAGCCTGTGCTCTGCAACGGGAGAGGCCACGACAGTGAGAGGCCCGCGTACCACAAAAAAAAAAAAAAAAAAGACACATGTACCCCAAAGTTCATTGAAGCACTATTTACAATAGCCAGGTCATGGAAGCAACCTAAATGCCCATCGACAGACGAATGGATAAAGAAGGTGTGGCACATATATACAATGGAATATTACTCAGCCATAAAAAAGAATGAAATCGGTCATTTGTAGAGACGTGAGTGAAGTAAGTCAGAAAGAGAAAAACAAATATCATATATTAATGCATATATGTGGAATCTAGAAAACTGGTACAGGTGAACTGGTTTGCAAGGCAGAAATAGTGACACAGATGTAGAGAACAAATGGATGGACACCAAGTGGGGAATATGGTGGGGGGATGGTGGTGGGGGGATGTACTGGGAGATTGGAATGGACATATATACACTAATATATATAAAATAGATAACTAATAAGAACATGCTGTTTAAAAAATAAATACAATAGAATTAAAAAAAAAAGAAAAGAAGGCTCAAAATATTAATCCGGCCAGCCATAGTCACTGAGTTAATATACCCACTTATGTATTCATTTATTCAACATCTATTAAGTACCTGTATTCAGCCAGTTGTAATTAATGGAAGATGTAGAACTCTATGCCTGGTGCTGAAGGAATGTACATTTATGCAAGGAAACACAGAATTATAACCCCTGGGCAGCATGAAGTTTTAAGGAAATCAGGCAGGCCTGAAGTAAAGGGAAGTTTGGGGGAGCAGAACGTTTTTATGAGAGGGAAATAATAGAAATAAAATGAAGGAACCACTAAAGACAGTTTTACATAATGAATGGCTGTTGTTTAGGCTTGGCCGTTAGAGATTCAAGTAATCTCCTTGGAAGTTTTTATTCAGCAAAAACTGCATGACACTATATGCAGGGCATGGTGTGACGAATACAGTCTTAGACTATGTGAGTTATAACCCCTGATTTTCTGAAGCTTACAGTCACGCTGCTAGTAAAGACACACAGGCATTTATGAAATAACAGTAAATTACATGAGTGGTAAAAGGACAAGTGGCCAAACAGGGTTCTTATTAAATATCATAGATTTTTGGAAGCAGGGTTATTTACACTGAGATCCAAAGGATGAGGTAAAGAAGGTAGCGTTCTCTTTACAGAACAATTTTCATAGAGATTATTTCCCTTAAGACATTTTTTTCCTAAGGGCTGATTTCCTTAATGAATTAGTGTGCCAATTGCATCGCCTAAGGTCTTTTAAACTGCAAGAGACAGAATAAACCCAAGCAAATATACCCCTTATTCTCCTAAGAAGAAGCTGAGAGATCGGAAATCCCAGGGGGGATGATTTTAACAGTTTAACAAAGCTGTCAAGGATCTAAGATATTTCATCCTTCTCAAGCTTCCTCAGCAGGCTGGCCTTTCTCCTCAGGTCTGTACAGTCCTAAGATGACTGCTTGTACTCCAGGATTCATGGTTGGCTTCCAAAGGCAGGAAGGAAATGGGAAGGAGAGTTTGCTTAACTTTCATCTCTCTTTTTATTAGAAAAAAAAATCACTTCCAGAAGCACCTCATTCTCTACCCTGCCCCTAAGAATATTCCCCCTTCCATGGAAGGCTATGACCAGGTCTTTTATAGGCTACGCAGTGCAATTAAAAACAGAACCTGGAGGTATGTAACTATGATGCAGAAGGGAATTGCCTTATAATGTAGTAGGTGGACCCTCTATAACCAACGTGGTCTTTCTCCCAGTCTAATCAAAGGAAGGACTTGAGACTTCAGTTTTTTGGCTCCTTAGAACTGGGGCGTTTCTCATTCTATGTGGGTTCCACTGAGCACTGACTTTAGAGAAGCTCCAGGAAGCTACATGCACACTTTCTTGCATACTTATCTAATGTATGCCTAATGTACGCTTGTTTCCTTGTTTGGTCATAAATCAAAGTGAAAGCAACCTTGAGCCCAGTCCAAATCATTCTTCACAGCCATCTTTTAACCTAGACCATTCCTTTGTGGTCTGACCCAGCCTTATTACCCAGAAATCATATGGCTACCCCTACCTGCAAAGAAGTTTGGGAAAATGAGTATCTGGCATTTTCAAACTCTATGTTTGTATGGAATGAGGGGGAAGAAATTGACAGGCAACCAACAGTGTCTTGGACCCCATACAGAGTTTCAGAAACCAATTAAGAAACATTTCTTCAAAGGGAAAGACCACCATAATGATATGATGGAAAAAGTCTTAATGTTTCTCAAGAAAGTGATTTAAGATGAGAGTTCCTTTACTTCTATACGTGCAAATTCTATATGCTACTTAGTGTTTCTCAGGTGAATCCTAGATAGTCCAAGTTCTTTCTACTGTTTGCCAAGCCTACCATAGATAACTCCGGCTTGGAGAACTTTTTATTGCTCTTTTATATCAAGGACAATGGAATTCTCAGCTTAAGACAATTGACACTGAGGCTAATTTCCAAATATCAGCTGAAGAATTACAGTGCTGTGGCAGAAGCTATGCAGAATAGTTTGCATTCCATGTGGTAAGTGTTGCAATTGCCCACAGAGCATCTGTGTATGATTCTGGGATTACTGGATGCTCAGTATTTTGTTTTTTTAATTAATTTATTTTAGTTATTTATTTTTGGCTGCGTTGGGTCCTATTGCTGCGAGCGGGCTCTCTCCAGCTGCAGTGCACGGGCCTCCCACTGCAGGGGCCCCTCTCGCCATGGAGCACGGGCTCCAGGCGTGTGGGCTTCAGTAGTTGTGGCACGCGGGCTCAGTAGTTGTGGCTCACGGGCTCTACAGCACAGGCTCAGTAGCTGTGGTGCACAGGCTTAGTTGCTCTGCGGCATGTGGGATCTTCCCGGACCAGGGCTCGAACCCGTGTCCCCTGCATTGGCAGGCGGATTCCCAACCACCGCAGCACCAGGGAAGCCCGAATGCTCAGTATTAATGAAGCTAAATCATGGGTGCATTCACAATTATGGGTCAGTTCCAGCATCAGAGAGTAAGGAATGGGGATGCAGTATATGCAGTACTGTATGCAGTACTATATGCAGTACTGTATTAGTAAGCATGTCTTAGCTCCTTTTCTAGATCATTCCTTGAGGAGAGGAATGCTGTTAGTTTTATTGCTGTATCTCTCACAGGGCTTGGATTCAAATCCTGACTCCATTACTCAGGACTAGTGTGACCTTGGGCAAGTTACTTGATCTCAGTTTCTTCATTATCTAGGAATATACTAACAACTGCCTTGAGGGTTGTGCGTATTTCTGTGTGTGTGTGTGTGTGTGTGTGTGGGAATACAATGTGGAAATTTGTGTAAAGAATTTAGTGCAGTGTCACTGAAAGAAAGTGTCCAATAAATATTATTTATTATTAAGTACCAAATATATTTCTTGATTAGAAATTAAGGCTTACTTTTCACATTAGCTAGCTGTGTGTTTTTGGCTAAGATGATCAACTTTCTGGGCCTCATTTTCCACTTCTGTTAAAGGTGGGAGTTGTGCTAGAATCTGTAAGCTCACTTGCAGCTTTAAAGATCAGTGATATCCCTGGGCATACTTCAGTGGTTTGCGAAAAGAAAGAAGAAAAGAAAGCCCAAAACCCACCGAAGAAGAAGCATACTATACTTAGGCAATGTGGAAACTTCATCATGTAGTTTCATAACCAAATCTGTCCATTAGTCATTCTGTTACCAAGGACGAAGACGAAATGTTGATCGTAATGGGTAGAATGTGCATTAAGTGGTAGGACCCTTTAAAGAAAGAGAACGTTTTCTCCCTCCTGTCACGTGAGAAAAAGGATCCTTCCAGGGCATTTTGTAAATGAATTCTTGGCTATTGCTGGGTAGTAAGTTCCCAAGTTTAAGGTTTACCATTTATTGGCATCCAACAGAGAAACAGAGTACTTTTATTTGGAAATACATTTGAAAAGGATTCCAGAGAGCCCAGGCAGCATTAATTGTACTCTGGTTTGAGAGATTTTCACCTTTTCTGTGCTCTGTAACTAGCTGGCATGCTTCCAACTGTAATTTAGACTTACCACGAACTGTAGGGTTTTTTTAATGTGTGCAGTGATTTTTAAAAAATCCAATAACTTCTTTTATTTGTTGTTCTAAATTTTAAATTTGCATCTGCTTTTCTTATTTTCCAGCACTCTCTAGCCCCTATAAGTTTATTCTCAAAAAAAGGTATATTTTATCAGTGATTTTTAATGATATTTTAAAACTTTGGCTATTTGGTGAATTTGGGTTCACTTGTGAAACCTTTACTAATCCCATTATAAGCTCCCATCAATAATGTCTCCTACCTCAAGATTGCTTTATTTAAATTACAATAGGAAATGCCTCTGAACCTTCAAACATCCCAATTTATGCTCTTTTAATCAAACAACTGCAAGCTACGGTGACTCTCTTAGTGAACTCATTAAGGGAACCAGATTTCATTTGGGCAGGACTTATATTTTTTAGAAGATTAAAAATGTAGAAAGATTCTATGCACTATCTTATTTTAAGATGCCTATGTGTTATGACCAAATAGTCTGTGCTGTAATCAACCAGATATTAGCACAAACATTATTTGCAGAATCAAGTGAATAGACATACGCACTTTGACCTAGAGAATCAGACACAGGTTCAAATTCTTATTTTGTTAATATGGACTCATAATAGTGATGATGAATGTTAGGTAACACTTCATTTTTAAAATCTGGGAATGGACTCTACCCTGGAAAAATGGAAGGAGAAATGTGTGAGTTTACAGAACACAATAAAGATAAAGACTATGCTTTGGTGGGCATGGGGGTATCAGTATTTACCTCATATATAGCCAATTAGAACAGAAGACTGACTCAGGACATTTAAAAAAATTTATTTTTTATTGAGGGAACATTGGTTTATAACATTATATACATTTCATATGTACAACATAATATTTCTACTTCAAAAGTAGAAATATTATGTTGTACATGTGAAACATATAATACACTGCATATACTATATACATATACTAGACCGTGCTTACCACCAAAAATTTAGCTTCCATCTGTCACCTTATAGTTGCTCCCCTTTACTCATTTTACTCTCCTCCATGCCTTCCCCTCTGGTAACTGCTATTCTGTTCTCTGTATCTAAGTTTTTTTTTTCTTTGGTTTGTTTTGCTTTGTTCATTTATTTTGTTTTGCTTTGTTTGTTTTTTATATTCCACGTATGAGTGAAATCATACAGTATTTGTCTTTATCTGACATACTTCACTTAGCATGATACTCTCAAGGTCTATCCAAATTGCTGCAAATGGCAAAATTTCACCATTTTATGGCTGTGTATTATTCCACTGTGTGTGTGTGTGTGTGTGTGTGTGCGCGCGTGCACGCGTGTGTGTGCGTATCACGTTTCTTTATCCATTCATCAGTTGATGGGCACTTACCTTGTTTCCATGCTTTGCCTATTGTAAATAATGCTGAGATGAACATAAGGGTGCATATATCATTTCAAAGTAGAGTTTTCATATTCTTTGGATAAATACCTAGAAGTGGGATAGCTGGATCACATGCTAGTTCTATTCTTAATTTTTTTTAGGAATTTCCATAATGTTTTCCACAGTGGCTGTACCAATTTACATTCCCACCAACAATGTATGAGGGTTCTCTTTTCTCCACATCCTTGCCAACACTTGTTATTTCTTGCTTTTTTGATAACAGCCATTTGAACAGGCGTGAGGTGATATCTCATTATGGTTTTGATTTGCATTTCCCTGATGATTAGTGATGTTGAATGCCTATTCATATCCCTCTTGGCCATTTGTATGTTTGCTTTGGAAAAATGTCTATTCAGATCCTCTGCCCATTTTTTAATCAATTTGTTTGTTTTTTTGATGTTGAGTTGTATGAGTTCTTTTTATATTTTGGAAATTAAACCCTTATCAGATCTTTGTTTGCAAATATTTTCTCCCATTCAGCAGACAGCTTTTTTGTTTCACTTTGTTTGTAGCTTCCTTTGCTGTGCAAAAGCTCTTTCATCTGATACAGTCTTTTTATTTTTGCTTTTGTTTCCCTTGCCTGAGGAGATGTATGCAGAAGTAATTGCCAAGACTGATTTCAAAGAGCAAAATGCCTATGTTTTCCTCTAGGAGTTTTATAGTTTCAGGTCTTACATTCAAGTCTTTAATACATTTGAGTTGATTTTCGTGCATGGGATGAGATAGTGGTCTAGTTTCATTTGTTGTTGTTGTTGTGTTGCATGTGGCTGTCCAGTTTTCCCAACACCATTTGTTTTTTTTTCCATTTTATGTTCTTGGTTCTTTTGTGGTAAATTAATTGTCCATATGTGTATGGGCTTATTTCTGGGCTTTCAGTTCTGTTCCATTATGTGTCTGTTTTTCTGCAAATACCACGCTGTTTTGATTACTATAGCTTTGTAATATAGTTTGAAATCAGGGCAGGTGATACCTCTAGCTTAAGAATGGGTTTTACAGTATGCTTTCTGTCTTAGTCAAGATTGGCTCGGGAACTGGGAAGTCTGCAAATGAAGTAAGAGACTTCAGAGCCTACAATATGTGCCACTGAAATGCTCTGGCTCACTGGTATAGTGGAAGCCAGTAGTGGGTGGTGGTGAGGCTGGTGTGTAAAGAGGAATAATCTCTTCCCTTCTCATGAGTCTTCAAGAGGTGGCCACACTTCATTTCTATACCAAGCTTCTTAAAGAATTTTCCATTGCTTTTCCCTTAAATTTTATGGATTATCTTTTTACCATTAAATCTTTGATTTATTAGAAATTTACAGTTGGTGTAAAGTGTCCTGTATGGGTCCAACTTATGTTTTCAAGTAACTACCCAGTTGTCTAATACCATTTACTGAATAATATATAATTTTTCAACTGGACTGATATGCTCCCCCTTTATATTCTAAATTGCTTTATGTATTTGAATTTATTTCTGGGTTCTCTACTGTATGTCCTTGCCCTGTCTGTTGACTCATGCATCAGTACCACACTGTTTTAATCACTAGAATTTAAATTAAAAAAATCCAGGACTTCCCTGGTGGCACAGTGGTTAAGAATCCGCCTGCCATTGCAGGGGACATGGGTTCGAGCCCTGGTCCAGGAAGATCTCACATGCCGCAGAGCAACTAAGCCCATGTGTCATAACTACTGAGCCTGCGCTCTAGAGCCTGTGAGCCACAACTACTGAGCCCATGTGCCACAACTACTGAAGCCTGTGTGCCTAGCGCCTGTGCTCCCCAATAAGAGAAGCCACCGCAATGAGAAGCCTGTGCACTGCGATGAAGAGCAGCCCCTGCTTGCCACAACTAGAGAAAGCCCTCGGGCAGCAACGAAGACCCAATGCCACCAAAAATAAACAAATAAATAAATTTATAAATAAATAAATAAATAAAAATCTGATATCCCTTGTCCCTACATCATGCCTGCATCCCATACTCTTAAAAGACAAATTCTTTAACATTTTTCATATTTTTCCCTAGGGTCAGTCAGATGATGATTCTGATTCATTGTCATCATCTCTTTCCCCCCATAAGCATTTACCTAGAACATATTTACTTAAAAATTGGGGATTTCCACAGTGTGCTTTACCAAATGACAGATATTGCAAGAGGCAGCTCTGTTGTAGAAAAAAGAAAGAATTCTAGCATATGAGAGAAATATTTCCAGAAATACCAGCTCTGGTTTCAGAAAGTTCCCTCCATCAGAAGTGCCGCATCATTCTTTAGCACCGACATCAGGAAGATAAACAACTTCCATGCTTTAGAATATATTAATAATAAAGTTTGAATATGAAATATTTGAAGCTTCTTCTTAAAGCAAACTATTCTGCCACTATGGTATGTAAAATAGTTCTTTTTCAGTCATATTTCCTATACAAGTCTGTTCATGGTAAGATAAGTATATCTGCAAACTAGTGTGCAAAGTATTTTTTCTATTGCTTCTAATTTTAACACAATGGTTATACTTTTTAAAGAGCTTATTTTTAAATCAAAGAAACCTTAATGAAAAATTTAAAATATCAGGGGAGCTTACTATTTAAATCAAGACTTTGGTAAATCCCTTTGTTGAATGAACTACCACTGTTTAATATTTAATAAATCTAGATTTTTATTTTTCTAAAGGCCAGATATAGTTATAAGTTCATAGCTATAGCAAATGCTATTTTCTGTCTCTTGGAGACTTTTTTGGCACTTCTAGAAAGAAGGGGAACAATGGATCCAGTAACGATGCAAGAGAGATCAAAGCAATTCCTTCTGTCAGTAGTAGCAATTCATGCAACTCTCTAAACACCAAAGACTCTCTTCAGCTAAAGAAAAGTCCACCCGAGAGATCATTGTGAAAAAGGAATCCTAGAAAGCAGTATCATTTTCTAAATTTTATAAGTAGATTCTGCTTAAGGACAACGGAACTTGGTGTAGGAGAAGGGAAGTAAGGAAAGTGGAACTCAGATTTAGCGTGCACTAGCTATGGTACATCACATGTCTGCTAGCAAGACCTCTGTGTGTGCTCTTCTAAGGTGTGGTTGCAAATAGTGGGCTCCTGAGCTAAGCTGCCTGGGATCTGAGTTCACTCTTGGCCACTTACTAGCCACCTGGCTTTGGTGCAGGTAATTTGAGCTTTCTTTGTTAACACTTTCATCAACGTGAACAGTAAAAATCAGATTATTGAGTTAATTACTATTATGCATTTAAAACAGTGTCTGGAATAGAATGCTAATTTAATATTATTATTATTTCCACTTTACTGACAAGGAAACAGAAGCTCAGAGGTAAAGGCACTTACCGTAATTCATATGCTTATTAAGTGGTGGAGCTTGGTTGCTAGTCCTGGTCTGTCTGGAGCCCTGGTTTATGGTTTCCTCTAGACCCTTGCTACACAAAGTGTGGTCCCTGGATCAACAGCATCAGCATCACTTGGGAGCTTGTTAGAAATGCAGAATCCTTGGTCTGGTCCAGACTCCCAGAAGCAGCATCTGCAGGTGAACAAGATCCCAGGTGATTTCTATGCACATTAAAGTTGAGACGCACCACTGTCCAATTTCTACGCACATTAAATTGGACACACCACTGTCCAATCAAAGCTCTGCTAAGAGGAAGGCCAGCAGAGATTCATTTGCATGCAATCTGTTGCTTTACAGACCTCAACTGTCCCAGAGTGGGATAGGTCTTCAACATCTTAGGCTTTATTTTCTTTATTGCAAGTGTACTGCCTAGAGGCTAACTCTCAGGACAGGCTGTTAATTTGTCTCTAGTATGACCATTTGTGAATTGCAAGAAATCTTGTCCCTTTAATCACATCATTAAAAAAATAAGTTGCTCCAATCTTAAGAGGAATTTTTATTTCTTATCAGAGCTAATCCTTTACATAGGAACAAAGCACTAATTTTATTACTAAAAAATTGAAGGTAGTGAGCAGAAATTTGCCGTAGAGAGGAAGCACCTTCCATAAAGGAATGTGCATGCACATGGAAGAAAGGCCAAGCACAGCACTGCTGAGCCTTTCTTGGTTCTGGTTCTCAGGACCACGGTGTGTAAGGAACAAGAGAAATGCCAAGCAAGCATGGAGCTGTTCTGCCCTATGAGGCACCCACTGAGTTAAGGACAGAGACTCTACATACACGTGAAATCCTCAGGCTCCAAAGCCCAGTTAAGTCCCTGAAAATTTTCAAAAATGGTAGAATCATGCATATAAAAGATCATATATTTTTTGAATAAAAGTAGTTTAAAAGTAATTTGAAAAAAAAACTATTACATTGCACACAACTTTATTCTCTTCTTTTCCCACGGTCACAAACTCCTTAAACATTAAACGTAAAAGCAACCTAAACCTTTTTGCCTCACAGTTGGGCTGAAGTTATTTCAGAGTTTTGTGTGGTTTGGCACACTTGAAGTTGGGTTTCATTGTGATTTATTTTTATGTGCACATCACATAGGTGCACAGGTTCTGCACATTTTCTCTTGATTCCACTTCCTTTTTTTAAGAGAGAAGAAAAATTTTTAATGAGAAGAAAAAAGAAATAGTAAAGAATCCTGCACAGATTGGGGGCAACTTCTTAATTTCCTGCTAACATAGGTTTATGGAGACTTGGTGGACTATGTAAGTGTAAGATGATTTGTTTTTTTCTCCTTCACTGAAGTATGCAGATATGAAGATGCCTGGGCATGAACAGCACCTCTATAATGTCTATAAAATGTGGAAGAATTTTTTTCTGGTATACCCTTGAGAGATGATTTCCCTAGAACTTCCTTCCCTTCAAAAACCACATTTGTCACTGGGAGTTGAGAAGAGGGATCTAGTCAAGGATGCTGCTGCTGACTGCTTCCTTTCTCACCCTGCAGATAGGGCTTATCCATCCCCAGTCATGCCAGATGTATGGAAGAAGGTCCTCAGGTACTTGCATTGCATCTACAATGCATTCAGATAAACTCAGTTTGCTTCCTTTACCACCACTTGTTAACTTCCCTATTTCCATGACCTGTTTTGTTTTTTGTTTTTTTTTTCTGTGTGTGTGTGTGTGTGTGTGTGTGTGTGTGGCTTTTTACTGTTGTCAATCTAACCCTCGAATACTAGAATATTGGGAAGAACTATTTTGATTAACCTCAGTAACCCTTTGGAACATGGTTTCCAGTTTTTGTCCTCCATCTCCCTGTCCCCCGTAGTACACTATATTTGTCCCACTTTGGCTTAATGAACTAAAATGGGGCTGGTGGGCAATCCCACTACTGGGCATATACCCTGAGAAAACCATAATTCAAAAAGATACACGTACCACAGTGTTCATTGCAGCACTATTTACAATAGCCAGGACATGGAAGCAACCTAAATGTCCATCGACAGGTGAATGGATAAAGAAGGTGTGACACATATAGACAATGGAATATAGGGCAGGAATAAAGATGCAGACGTAGAGAACGGACTTGAGGACACAGTGAGGGGAGGGGAGGCTGGATGAAGTGAGAGAGTAGCACTGACAGATATACACTACCAAATGTAAAATGGATGGCTCAAGGGAAGCTGCTGCATAGCACAGGGAGATCAGCTCGGTACTTTGTGACCACCTAGAGGGGTGGGATAGGGAGGGTGGGAGGGAGACGCAAGAGGGAGGGGATATGGGGATATATGTATACACATAGCTGATTCACTTCGCTATACAGCAAAAACTAACACAACAATGTAAAACAATTATACTCCAATGAAGATGCTAAAAAATTTTTTAAAAAAAGACATAATGAAACTTGAGAAATGAAAATAAATGGGGCTGGTGGGCAAAGGGGAGATGTGAAGCATTCACTTGCCTTGGAAGAATAAAACTATCTCAGAATATGAGAACCTAGAGGTCATTTCACATTCTGAAATTTCAGCAATTTCTCAGGCTTCAGGCCTCCCATTGCAATACCTTTATCCGCAATTTTATTTAAAGGAGAATTAGAATTCTTTCTTGAACCTTTCTTTGTGCAAAACTGGCAGGGAGCATTCAAACATCTATCTTGCAAGCTGTGACTATTTTCTTTGCTCTGGAATTTGTCCTGGCAGGTGGGAAGACAGTGGGGAGTGAAGATGTCTTGAATTTCCGGAGTACAGAATTAGGGATCTATTCCCTTGGGTAATTCCAAAGCATCCAGAGTGATGTAGAAACACCATTATACCTTCTAAAGTTATCAAGTTCCCTGATTTTCCCTGTAGCATAATATGTGGTTTTCTCTTGAATGCTTCTGAGATGAAGTGGCTACATTTTATCATGGAAACCACCATATTTTATCAATTCTAAGCCATTCATATTTTCACATTTTAACTTCTCTGAAATTGAAATGTGTCTTGCAATTGATGGTGCATCATAATTTGATTGCCGGTATTTTTTTCTTCTTAGTGGCACATAAGAGTAATGTTCCCTATTACAATCAAAGCCATCTTAGACTTAATGAGTTACATTATACCTCTTTAAGTGCACCTTCAAAGATCTCCTACCTTTCAAATCTAGAATTGCAATAGGAATCACAATCCTGGCCACCTCTGTATTCTATTCTCCAAAGCAAGAACATTTGAAAGTACAATTTAAAATAAAACAAATTAACGAACACTACAAAATGTTTAGAAAACATTTAATGTTTCAATTTATTGTCATTTACTATAAGCTGTTGTTCTGAGAGCTCTTTTCCTTTTAAGCTCAAGTGTCCATAACAAATGAGGCCTTCATTTGCAAATGGTGAGCCATGGTAACCAAATAACTACTGCTGTATCATTAATCTCTACTTCCAACAAAAGAATATCCTGAATTGGATTGATGCATTCGATCTGATCAATTACTGCAATAGTGAAAGCGTCTACAATTCTGAATTAACTGTGTCATGACTGATTTAGTTATACTAGAGTCATGATATCATTAAACCTTAAAGTCATTGTTCCAAAGATAGCTTATACATTAGATTATCTTCAAATATGCACGAAGAGCTTAGTATAGCTGTCTAGTGATTTGCTAGGTTCTCTAGATATTTAATTTTTGTTCATATTTGTGTTTGGTTTTGAATAAAGTTAGGAGAGAAGGGTATGAGACTGGAGGCATTTATTGAGTGAAACCACCCTGAATCTTTCATGGCTACTGACCAAGCAGTACTGGAAAACGTGAACCAAGAAATAAAAATCTCATCAACACAGTGAAATCTGTTCTTCTCTCTCTCTATATAAACCTTATGTGTTGGCTTTGGCAGCAGTTTGAACTTTGTCATTCCAATAAAGTTCCTGAAATTCACTAGATATCACTTCTTTTTATGGGAAAACATCTGCAAGTGTATTTATCTGGCTATAAACAAAAATATGCTTTACTTTTTCAAATGACATTGCAGAAGTATTTATTTGTTATTTGCAATATACATCATTAGCCCATCACAAAACCCTGTGAGCACATGCACATTATGAAAACATCATTCATAAGTTTAAAAATATACTAGCTAGAGAGGCATATAGAGTTCTCTGTACCTTAGAACATTTCCATTGTACTGTTGAAAGAATTTTACTTGGTTGAACAGCAAACTGCTCTTAAACTTTCTTTTGGGAAATTTAGTTAAAACTTTCCACTCTTAAACTTGATCCAGACCACAGTTTAAATCTTTGAAAACACACACACACACACACACACACACACACACACACACACTACTGTATTTTATGTACTTAAGATGAAAATTTTTTTTCCACATTTTTAACATTATTGAAATTTGATGCATCTTATAGTCAATGGCAAGACATAGTTGGGTTGGAGTGTTTTCTTTATGGTAAAAATGATGTGAAATTTTACAACCAATGCTCTCATAGATAAGATAGAGGTTGAGGAGGTTGATGATGATGATGATGATGATGATGATGATGATGACGATGGTGCTGGGAATATAATAACCACTATTTACTGTTTACACTGTCTTAGGTACTGCTTGAATACCTTATTCAATGTTCACAAATACACCAAAAAAGCAGATAATTGTTAGATAATTTCCATAGGTGAGGAAACTTAAGGCCTGGAGAATTTGCATGTAACTTGCCCTGCCACTCATTGTAAATGTTGAGGTTAGGGTTTGGATTCAGGTATGCTGATGCAAAAGCTTGATCTTTTAAGAGGGGCACAATGGACCAACTTAAAAAACAACTCATTCATGTCCACTTTTGTCCAAAAGCCTGCATTTGGAAAGTATCATAATTTCTGCATGGCACTCTCACAATGATAATAATAATAGATCAATGATGGCATCGTTAGGTGGTAAAACTCATCTTTCTGTATCTTTCTGTAAAATTTCAGCCTATTCAGGCAGAAAAGCTTGTCTTCTTTCAGTTTATGTTTTCTGTAGACCTTCTTTGGGTCAGGCACAGAGCTGAGTAAATACTGGAGGCATATAATGAGGAAAGGGATTCAGTTTAAATAAAACTAAGGAGCAAGCCCTGGGTCAAAATTAAGGATCAGCAGTTCTGGGTTCTACTGCAGTGATCTGCTACCACTGTCTTGCTGTGAAATATGACACATGAGTCCTTCCCTGTGACTAGGCTTTTGCATAATAAACTCTGTATTACATTTCACAATTGTGATCATAAAATGAGATTAAATAAGATAGTTTACAAAGCACAAACAGCAATAGCTATATTTGGCACTATTCATTTCTAATGGACTTATAGGCATAATCATTGACCAGAGATCTTTTCATGCAGACATTGAGCTTCACAAGAGAAAGTATATGTGGGGAAAGCAGAATTATACTCTACTATCAAATGAAACATTTCATAGCTCTGTATAGCCATTTCATTAGCATCATTAAATTAATATTGTCTCTACATATAGGCAAAAATCTTCAGTTCTCTGTCTCGTTCTCTCTAGATCTGTCTCTAGCCTGGTGGATAATATATTACCTTTGGTCCTAGAGGCAAACAGATTGATTTGAGCCCCAGCTTCACCACTTAATTGTGCCACCATGAGCCTGTTGCATAATGTCTCTGAGTCTCAATTTTCTTATTTTAAAATGGGAATAGCATCTTCCATTCAAGATTTTTTAAAGGACTGAATGGCATAAAGCACTTAGAAAAAGGCCCAACACATAGTAAAGATTTAATAAATATTGACTATTGTCCTAATAGGTTGCAACCATCCACCACTATTTTAATCCCACTGTAAATTCCACATGGACTCAGCAATTCTGATATGAAAAATGTGAAAATGCTATTCTAGGCACCATGGATGATATAGAAATAATTAAATACTGTCCATATTCTTGAAGAAATTACATGTAGTTTAATTTCTGCCAAATCAACTATTTTGCCCATTTAGTTCATCCAATTTGATGCATTACAGAAAGCAATGAACTAGCATTTTATTTTTTTAAATGTATAGCCTGTCATTACATAATGTATAAAACCAACTTGTTCTAAGTAATTGTTCTGGATGAACCCTAGACATTATCCCTTTTTCTAGATGAGTCATCATGTTTATATCAGCAATTTATCTCTGCAACACTGGTTGAATGCTCAGTTTCATTTCTTTTATTCTTACATGAAGGCAGCTATTTCTGAGCCTTTAGGAATCGTCTTTGTTTTATCTACCTGTCGCCTTCCAGGTGGCTTTGCCAGACTAAATGCCCATGTCTGCTATATTGCTGCCCATCTTGGACATCTCTCCAAATTCTTCCTGAAGATTTATCCCAAGCACCCTAAGTTGACTTCTTTTTATTCTTGTACCCACACCATCTTCATCTTTGGAGGCCAGTTAAGATCAAAGACTTTGGAACCAGACCCCCTGAATTCAAATCCTAACCAGTTGTTTGAACTTAGGTGAGTTACTTCTTTTTGCTTCCGTTTCCTCATCTATAAAACAGAGTTCTTAACCCTAGTACCTACCGTAGAGGGTCGTTAGGACAATTAAATGAGTTAATATGTGTAAAGTGCTTAGAATAGTGCTTGACACATAGTAAATACTATATAAATGTTTACCATTATTAGTACTGCTTGTTTGTGGTCACTCACCCTGGATTCTTGATACTGTCAGGTATCCTTGTAATTTTGCCATTCCAATATATTAGAATGGTAAAATTCATGGTAAAAATAATGGGTGATGTGAAGTAAGAACCAATCAGCGAGGGAACAAATGTAGAACACAGATCTACATTAAAAATGATAAGGCTACGATGAGATGGGAAAGTAATGGAAGATTAGACAGGACAATATTTCCAGTAGATGGAAACGAAAAGTCTCAAAAATCTGAGAACAGGTAGCTAGAAAGATGAACTGGAAAACATAGCTGGAAAGGTATCAGTAATCAGCATGGTGACGGTAATTTTCCTAGAGTGATGCACTAAGAGATTTCAAAGAATTGAGGATTAATTAGGATGAAAGGCAGAAGTAGGAGTTTGGGACAAAAAAGAAGTGAGAAAGAGCTTAAGCCACATTGCTCAGGAGATTGCCAATAGGGAAGATGAGCTTTCCTATTGCTTCTCCAAAAAAAAAAGCAGGGTCAACAGATTAGGGAAGAGAAATAAAAGAGAGACAGGAGCAAAAGGTAACGGAGAGGCTACCGGACGGAAGTCAAGACACCAGGCTTTCCCTGTCCTAGCTCTCGGAAGGACCAGGGGTGTGACCTTAGGCTCGTCTCTTAATGTTACTGGGCTAGATATATTTAAGGTCCTAAAGTCCTTTTCACCTCTAAATCCTGACGATGATACATGCTGAGATGAAGGGTGGTAGGGAAAAGTTATAAAGGTCAAATAACTTTTGCTCTTACGAAAATAAAAGTCAAGGTCATCACCATGTACCAAGATCACATTCAGGCACATGGATGAATCTCATATGCTGAGTGAAAGAAGCCAGATGCATAAACCTCATACTACATGCTTTAGATTATATAGGTTCAAAAACAGGCAAAACTGATCTTCTGTGTTAGAGGTTAGAAGAATTATTACCTTCTGGAGATGGTACTGACTTGGAGGGAACATTTTGGGGTGCTAAAATGTTCTCTGTGTTGATATAGGTAGGGATTTCACAGGTGTGTCTGTAGGTAGGTAAAAGGGATAGAGTGGTACTCTTAAGATTTGTGCATTTTACTATTATAAGTTGTACCTCAGTTACAACGAAAAATAAGTGAAGGTTCTACTTTTTTTTTAAAAAAAGGGAAAATATATGCCAAAATGAAAAGTAAGATGAGAAGTTGAGGGCCCTGGTGGAAGGCAGTTTCTATGGGGATGGTGCCTAGGTTACAGAGAGATGAATTACTGGATTGTACCATAGGTACATAGATACATTAACTGCTTTCTGTGGTAAACAGTTACTATTACTGAACCACGCTTCATCTGTACTAATTTTACAAATGTGTTCCATATGCACTCATGATATATAATAATAATATGTATAATATAACATATAAATATATAATAATGATAATATATGCATATATAGGTATTATGTATATGTGTGTGTGTATATATATGTGTGTATATATATATATATATATATATATATATGGATAAATATATTAGAACAATGATCTTCAAAGAGTTCTAACCCCTGATGCTTCATGGAGGATGTTCAAGGTCACTGTGTAGGATGAAGGGAAGGTGACCCAGCAGTCTGAGCTCCCTGCCCCTTAATGGCCGTACAGTTCTACTTTAATCTGTTTTATAAATCGTGGTTTGGCCATAAGAGTAAATTTGTAAACAGATTCCACTGATAAAAATGTTTGAAAATACTGTAGGAAGTTACACATAAGATATACATAGATTAGCTGCGATTTAAAATTTCATTTTTTTTTAAAAAAAAAACATAGGACCATCAGGAATTTTGATTGAAGCCCTACGAGAAGCTCTGAGAATCAGAAAATTCAAAGTATACTTTCCTCGGCCCTGTGCTTGCTTTGGGGTGTTGGAAATATGAACAGGTAAAGTCCTTATCCTTAAGTAGTTTAAAAGCCATGGCAAGGGCTTCCCTGGTGGCGCAGTGGTTGAGAGTCCGCCTGCCGATGCAGGGGACACGGGTTCGTGCCCCAGTCTGGGAGGATCCCACATGCCACGGAGCGGCTGGGCCCGTGAGCCACGGCCGCTGAGCCTGCTCATCCGGAGCCTATGCTCCGCAACAGGAGAGGCCACAACAGTGAGAGGCCTGCGTGCCACAAAAAAAAAAAAAGCCATGGCAAAAGGCCCCTCAAATCAAGCCACAGTGCTTCTGATCTCCTAAGACTAAAGATTCTGGATGAAAGAAGTGTGGCATTTTTTTTCTGTTTTGTCTGTCTGTCCTGACTTCTCATTCCCTGATAAAGGAAAAGTTTTAACTCTCCTCTCTGCCAGGAGAATTTCGCCCCTTTGTTGAGTTTCTAGAGCAGCGTGCACGTAAAGAGAGCTGATAGGACAATGTGATTTTATGAGAGTTTTATGGAGTGATCGTCATACTCTAGTTCCTTATTTATTCAGTTGCAGGGGAGGAGGAAGGAGGCACCCATGATGATCACTGTTATTATTGTAATTCTAACCACATATCCCACCAACTGGAGTTTCCTGTTTTCACCACCTTTGACAGCACCTCTGCCTCCCCACCCTGCAGGTTCATTCTTCTCTTCATCTGTTCAATTGACACTTATGACACTCATCAAGCATTTGTTTTCATACCTCTCCGGATTTAAATATTGTTCATTGTTTTTTTTGCTTACTCAGAACTCATGTCCATCATCAGCATGGTAACTGCCTGTAATACGCTAGACTTTATCCTTAGTAAGTTTCCTTTTCCAGGGACCTACTGGATATTTAAAAGCTCCTAATCACGAAAGTTGGCAAAGACTTTTATTGTAGTGTGTGTGTGTGTGTGTGTGTGTGTGTGTGTGTGTGTGTGTGTGTGAGAGAGAGAGAGAGAGAGAGAGAGGGAGAGAGAGAGTCAAACTGCCTTCTAAAATACCTATCTACCTTGATGAATGAAGCTATCCACCTTTTACATATATTCCTTCTCATGTATCTTGGCATCTTTATGTACAAAAACTGCTCCAATTAAAATAAATGGATTTAAAATATTCTAAAATTGTTTCAGTTGCAACATTTTATTTGCCATTAAAAATTCCCAATGTATCTGTGCTGATGGAGCCCCTCTTTGGCCATCATCTTATTATTTTAAGCATCTCTATATTTTGTGTTTAATTTTTTGCTCATAGATTTGATGCTGGCTAACCAAAATCAGGAAAAAAAAAAATCTCTACTTTGTACTTTCATACCATGATTTATTTTTCAAAAGGTGAACATGTTTTTAATCTGTGATGGTATAATTTATGTTCTAACAAGCATGAAGTTTTAGAGGATCAGATTAGTGAAGCATAGAGCAGTTGGAACAGCAGTTCACATTCCAGGACTTCCCACACAAATGTTTCCATGCACTTTGGTCCATTCCAAAACCTCAGATTTCCTATAACCTCACGAGGAGCCTCCAGCCGCTATTCTCTCCTGATAAGCTCCAGATATATTTATTTTACCGTCTCACCTTCTCCATAAAATGGAATTAGAAGGAAACAAGGGGCTCTTGGCTTTTACAATTTATTATCCTTCAGAGAATTAATGCTTGTACTTTTGAGCCACAGAAACCTTTGTTCAGACAAAACATTATACTAAAGCCAAGGATGGAAAAACAGATAAAAGTTTAGTTGCTCCAGGTGAATTAGGGAGGGGGCCCAAAGCCCTGGCAGCTGGCCCCATCATTCCCATCCAACAGAGGCTCCAGAAGAGCTCTCCTGAGCAGTAGAGAATCTATAGTCTCTGTTGACTGAGAGCAGTGGTTCTCAATCCTGTTTGCCTGTTAGATCATCTGAGGAACTTGTTAAAAATATCCCTGCTCAGAACCCACCCCCAGATATTGTGATCCAACTGATACGAGTTAGGACATAGACAACTGTTTTTTGTTTTGTTTTTTTTCAGGGCCCCAGATGTTGTAAAACGCAGCCGTGGTTAAGAACTACTGCTTCAGAGCAGTGCTACTCAAATTGGAGTGTGTGTCAGCATCACTTCGGAGCTTGCTCAGACACAGCTGTCTGGACCCCACCCCAAGAGTTTCCCATTGGGTAGGTCTGGCCTGGGGCCTGAACATTTGCATTTCTGTAAGACCCCAGGGGATGCTGGTGTTGCTGGTCTGGGGAATTCATTGAGAACCACTGCTTTGAAGAAATGATAAAATCGTCCAGGATTATATCACTTCTGCTAGGACCCGGGGTAAAGTCAATTTCCATTAGGCTTGCTCTTCTCTATCCTTTTTGGAAATATAAATCTTATGTCCAGAAGTACCTATCATATAAGGTACCAATTATTTTGGGCAGGCATATGGGGTCTGGGATTGTGATTCTCTCTCTCTCTCAGTGAAGCCTCTGCCCCCAAATGTGTTTTACAGAACAAGGAATTATACTGGAACCAGTTTTCCAAACTATAAGGACATTGAGGCAATAGATTGAAAAGAAGACTTATTTTAAAATTAAGAAATGAACACATATGATAGAATCTGCACAGAGTGAATCATGGAAGTCCATGCGTCACATTGGGCAACCCAGAGCAGATGAAGACCTGCATTTGCCTTTGAGGAAATTAACCAAATCAGCACTAGGCTTTCCGCTTCCCATTGTTATCTCTTCCCATGCCCTTCTATTACTTTCCAGACAGAAGAGGTCCAGGGAGAAGGGCAATAAAATATCTACTTCATGCTAATCATTTGGGGGCAACCAGATTTGGAAAAAGGCATTAATAAATATGAAAGGTTAAACAGTTTTGGACTCGAGTATACTTCCTTCCAGAATATCACCTTGGATGGAGGACAAGCTTAGTCACTTAGAATTATAAAGCAGATGAACTCAAGCTGGGTGTCTACAAGCCATCTCCTTGAACTGGGAGGACGGGTGATTACAGACCCTAGGTACTGAATCCTGCCATAAACACACGTGTAACAAGGCAGGAGACAGTGAAAAGTGTCCATCGTATGAGCCCCCTCATTGCCTGCAGTGTGTGCACTAACAGAGACAAGAGCTTGGAGACAGGCTGGTTGGCATGGGATGGCTGATGTTGACTGTTAAGGGTGGAACTGTGTCTTCCCAAAATTCATATATTGAAGTCCTAACCATCAGTACCGCAGAATGCAACTAAATTTGGAAATAGGGTCATTGCAAATGTAATTAGTTACAATGAGGTCCCTGGGTGGGCCCAAATCCGATATGACTAGTGTCCTTATTAAAGGGGGAAATCTGCACACTGAAACACATACACCCAGGGAGAATGCCATGTGAAGACGAAGGCAAAGATAGAGGTGATGCTTCCACAAGCTAAGCAACCAACTCTGCTGACACCTTGATCTCAGACTTCTAGCCTCCAGAACTATGAGACAGTACATTTCTATTGTTTGAGCCACGTGGTCTGTAGTATTTTGTTACGGCAGCTCTAGCAAACCAGTACACTGAGCCCGATAACCATGTCAGATAAGCGCGCAGTGAGGGAAGCCCCACGTGACCCCTCCTAGGGAACTGAAGCCAGCATGTCATGAGGGAGCCAACATTACAAGAGGCACAGAAGCCAGTCACCACTGTGTGAGAAGAAGCGACACCCATCAGGGATAGGTCCATGGAGCAGCCAGGAAAGAAATGAGACAATAATAAACATTTGCCCTTTTCCTTCAATCTGCTGGTCCCGATCAAGGTTGCTGGGTCTTGAAAAGGGCGTAGGAAAGAATCGTTGTAGCCAGCCATATAACCTGCCCTCCACCCTGGGCAGTCAGAGCCTGGATCAAGGCTGCTGGGTGCGAGGACAGTGGGGAAGTAAGAGGTGAGATTTAAATTACTTGGGATGGAAATTTAAACAGATTTAAATTTTCATAATCCAAAGGGAGAGAGAAGTCATAGCATTTAACTCAAGATATTGCTGAGGGATGGGAAAGGGACAGTTATAATGGCAGTGAAAAGTTGTGACCAGAGAAAAATTAAAGGGTTTCATGATTATGTTCCACTGAGACTTATACTGACCGGAACTTGCCAAAAACTGGAGGCAATAAAAACCATAACTACAACACCAGTAACAATATCTAGTTAATATTTCTTTTGCACTTAAAATTATATTCTGGGCTAAGTGATTTGCATGCATTATACTCATTAATTCCTACAGAGTCCCAGTGAGAGAGGGGATAAAATATTACATATTAGGAAATTGAGTTTCAAAGAGGATAACTTGTGTAAGACCACTCAGCTGACAAGGGTTAAGAGCCAGGTTTTGAACCTCTGTGGAGGAGATCCACAAGTGCCTGAGTTCCCCCATGGCACTGTAGGGCCCCCACAGGCTTTGTCTCTAAACTTCAATGCATCTGTCTCCCACCCAAGAATGGGCTCTTCTCAGGCCTTCTAGGGAGTGCCCAGTCAGGTATGTGATAGCAACTGCCTATGACATGCAACTAAGAGATACGGCTGCTATAAATGAAAACAATCTTTAGATACCGAGATGGTTTTCAGTCTCCCTCAGAGTTTCTGAAAACAAGTGCTCAACTATACTATTTCATCTGAAAACAAAATCATAATCCTCATTCCAAGGACCAAGGCATCAACCCGCCTTGATGCTGGTTAACATGGCCTTTGTCACGGCTCAACACTTCATAAAAGAATGTTAGGTTGACGGGAAGGATACAGTTGTCACCCATGTTAAGCGAAATAAGTCAGAATATAACATTATGTGTGTACCAGAGTTCCAATCAGTCCCGATAGAAAAAAATAAATTAGAACATTAACAATGGTTATTCCTGGATGATAATACAGTGAGCAATTTACTTTTTTTTTATCCCTCTGAATGTTCCAGTTTCCTTACAATGAGCGTGTACTTTTAACCAGAAAAATAGATTGCCGCCAGGTACCGTAAGCCCTGCCAAGTGCCTCAGCACAGCAAAACAGTTACCTCCCTGGATTTCGGTGGCTAGATAGGAAAACATTTCCTGGTCTCATCAATATTATTGTAATACATTTTATCCTTAACAGTTACATTTCTGCCCTTTTCCATCATTTTCAAAACATTTTATCTCCTTTGTCTCTGTTTTTATTAGTGTGGGCGTATAGTATATTATGATTGAAAGTACTAAAGGAGATTTGTGGCTTTGATTTCATTTTTGGTGAACCAGCAAAAACAAAATTGATGATTTTTCCTTATGCATAAAGTATCTTTTATCGTGCAATTGGTTTTAAAGTATTCTCAAGTTCCACTCCAAGCCCCACCCGTGTGTTGAAATTTATGAGAAAAGGAATTATCTGAAAGCTCTGAATAGAATAAAATTACTGGGAAAAAAGGCATTTGCTGAACATCTAGTCCAACTTTCTCTACAATTGAGAGAATAAATGCCAGGATGACTCGTCCATAGTCATTCAACCAGCAAACCTCAGAGCCCAGGCTAGAAATCCAGTCAGATCAGGCATAAATGAGGGGCCCACTAGGTACTGTAGTAGGTAATAGTCACGTAACTAGGTGAAATCTTATTTTATCAGCTGGTATCAAGGGTCGTCCTAAGGAAGAAATTGTTTGCCTTAGGAAAATGCCTTGGAAACCTGGTTGAGGCTAAGGCTGAAGCCTTAAGGCAACAGTAGTGAGGAGACGGAACCACCCTGCTCCGTGTAAGAAATGAGCATGGTTTAAGTGTGGTAGCTGGAGCCCACTCGGTTGAAATGGCCAAGGGCATTTTAAGAAAAGAGACGTCTAATATTTGATTTTACGTTGTTCCAACAGTGGAACAACTATAAACTGCAGAGTGAACAAAAAGTTTACTAGAATCAGGAAATCATAGAGGGGAAATATCAAGCACTGGCTAATTATAGAAATATGGGGGAGGACACTGAGTTTCCCGTGGGGCAAATAATGGAGTTTTTATACAGTCATCTCTACATTTTTGGGTACAAGGTGTTCCCAGGGACCTTATGAGATATGTGGTATAATAGCTATCAGCGATCATACAGTCTTTTAGGCGCCAGGTACTGCCATAGCAACTTTTCATATATTATTTGTAATACTTAGGACATCTCTACAAAGAAGTTGTTATTAGCCCTTATTTTTAGATTAGGACACACAGGCTTGGAGAAGTAAGGGGTTAGATGCAAATATTCCCTCCTCCATGTACTAGCAGGGTGATCTTGAGTAGGTCACGTAATCTCTGAGCACCTGTTTTCTCATCTATGTAATGGGGAGAATAAGTATGTGAAGATGTAACATGTAACCTACTATGCCAATCACCTAGCACAGTGTCTTAAATATACAGGATGCTCAATAAATGCATTCATAAATGGAAATTAGGACAAACTAAACGTAAGTTTGGAGATATTCCTTAAAATTGAATGAGGCATAGTTAAGGCAACTAAAATATGATACATTCTCTATCGGTTCTTATTCACCTGACTGATGAAGAAGTTAACTAAAATAGCCCATTGTGACCTGACACCGATACGTTTTCTTCCATTTCTAAAATTTAATTTGATATAGACTGGGATTACAAAAAGCTTCACTATATTTCTTACTTTTTACTTGCCTCTCTTGTTTCTCTTACTTTCATTCTCCTTTCCTCTTCTTCCTTAAAAAAATTTTGACATTGGACAATGGTTTTAAGTAAAATGAATATTATTTCATAACTCAAAGCAGGTGCCCTGGACTGTAGCCCTTGCAGAGGGATATGAGATTCATATTCTTTACAGCTTGTATGTAAGGTCCCTGAAAGTGGAGATATTGGTTTTGTGCACTCAAGTGCGCAGGACGGGGCCTGACATGCAGGAGACCATCAAACTGTATTTATGGAATGAGTCAAAGTTTCCAAAAAATTCAGTTTATCAATTCTTCTTACATTATCGTGCCTTGGAATTGTACTGCTGGTAGTGTTTGGGGGTGTAAAAGAAATTTTTGCTGCTGGGGCCTATAAGTGGTTTGTAGTAGAGCCTCTGTGGATGATGGGAAGGCAGGATGGTCCTCCATAGAATTGGGGGTGGGGAGAAGACACTGCCTGCTCAAGGACTGGTCCCAAACACAGGCAGTGGGCATCATGATCTCTAAGGTATTAGTGGCCAATTGTAGCTCTGTTTCCTGGATGAGGAAATTGCAGTGTAGCAAAGACGTTATAAAACTAAGTGCAGAAGTCCTTACACCATTAGTGGTTTTCAGATCTGTTGACCACCATGACCCTGTTTATTTCAAAACAATTGCTTGAACTGTCAGACATTCAATAGCCTGGCTATTTTATCTGTTCATGGGAAAGTACAAAACCATAGGCAGAGTGCTGATTTTCCTCTTTTCTTCTTCCCTACCCTACTCTCCTCCCGTGATTTATTTTTTTCTTTTTTAGTGAACTGGTAATTCTCCCCAGAGACTAACTTAACTTCATAGCTTTCTAAATTAGAAGGGTTTACTGAAGACTTTCTCTAAAGTCTCCGCACAGGCTAGCTGTAGCACTCTGCCAACAAGAATTTGAATTTGGTGTCATTCACGGGGAATGCTTAAGAACTTGGCAATCCCAACGTCTCTGCTGTCTGCACTGTTAAAATTTAAAGAGCCCTCACTGCTGCTTTTGCAGCCCCTGAAGCTAGACAGCCAGACCTTGAACTCTGATTTTCCTACTCCCTCTGCTCACTTAGGAGAAAGAAATGCTGTTCCCAGAATGGCTTCCTCAGAGAAGTCAATTGTCTTGGTAGCTAAAAGCCCAACATGCCTCAATCACTCTCGTGTAGCATTTAATGGAGGTAGGCTGGGAGAGTCTATGGCTCCTAGAAATCTCTGCACCAGTAAGAAGTCTTTAGACAAAGAACATCCAATGCCATTGCTAAGAGGTGCAATAGAAAAGCTGGAGTTTTTAACGACTCAGTCAGGCAGCTACTGGGACTTTCCCAGAGCCCCCATCAGAAGATCCTTGGATTATCACTGGAGTCAACCAGTCTCTCAGAGATCATCTCTGGGGACTAGAAAGCTAAAAATATATCCCTAAGAAATGGATATTTTGTAGAGAACAGACAAGAAGATCTGCAAAGTTTGCCATATAAACATCTGTGAGATTCATAATGAATTTTAGAAACTATACACATAGAGATGATTTTATAAGGATTTGTAGGTAAGAAATAAAGCACATCAACTTCTAAGTCAAATCTCCTCCAAATCTTTTTCTCTTTTCTCTTTTCTCTTCTCTGTTTTTCATCAATTGGTTGAGGTCACACAGCTGTGATTCAGACTCTGGTGACACAGATGAATCAGAGATGGCACAGGGGTCCAGAATCCTTGGCCAGCCTCACAACAGACTGTTCATCCATCAACCAGAAACGGTGCCGTGCTCTGATTCAGCTATGGTGGCCCCAAATGTGGGCTAGGCGATTTTGGAATTATTCCTATTACTTAGGAAGAGCCCTTCATCTTCTTTCTGCTTCTCCACTTAACACTTAATTGAAAAAAAAAAAATCAATAATAGGAAAAGTGTCCTTAGTTCTTTAAGTGTTCCTCCAAATGCCTGGGTGGTACCATGTTATTTTCTATTACGTAGCTCTGCATATGAAATACTTCTCTCAGTTCAGGTTGAAAAAATAAGATCTGATGTACCCAGGGGAGAAAAAAGTAAAATTGATGGTACAAATTATTGTTTTCCTGAGCCCCAACTTTAGACACAGATTTCCTGACTGGCCACGTATTAGGTCCCTCAATGGGTATCTCTCAACGAGGCCTCCAATCAAGTTAATTTTAATTAACCTTCACTTAAAAAAAATTATCAGTTAAGAGCTTGGATTTTAGAGTCTTACTGGTCTAGAGTCCACTAGTAGTTGAACCACTTATTTGTTAGAAATAGTTGTGCCTTAGAAAAGTTGCTTAACTTCGAAGACTCACTTTCCTCATCTCTAGAAGGAAGAGAATAATATTTTACTGGTTGGTGAAGAGAAATAAATGAGATAACATGTATCAAATGCTTAGTCCCCAAGCTAAATGGCGGCAGGTTTAACAGTATGATGTTAGGGGCCTAGGGCTTGATTTAGAAAATGAGACTCACAGCTGAGACTAAAGAAAGCAGTGCTCCATATTCAATGATTAGAGAAGTATTATTTGTAGAGGACTGACACCTCCCATTCAGCTATTAGGAGAAGCTGGCCCACTTCTGAATGGAGGCCAGGGCGGGTGACAGGGGAGGAGCTGGAAGTGGCAGCTGTGTTTTATGAGTGCAATGCTGGTGAGGAAAAGCCACTCCCTCATCTCACTTCCTTGTGGAAGAAAGGACAGGATTGCTTCCCCTCATTGAAGTCAGTTGAGAGGGGCTTCCAGATTTGGGGGAGCTGTAATATCATACCCCACAGGCCTTCTGTTTAGACACCGGCTTGGTTACCTTCATTTGCCTTCTAGTGTAGGGGTAACAGTATTGCAGAGAGACACGGAGATTTCCAAGGAGTGTGGAAGAGGGGTTCTGAAGGAGGAGCTCATGGGGCAAAGGAAAACAGAGGGCCACTGATGCTGGCAGATCACAGGGAGAACTGGGGTCCCCTGGAGGAAGTGAGAGAGTTTCCCAAGGAACTAGCAATGAATGCTTGGAAAGAAGATGGCTTTGACTAGAATGTGAGAGTGAAGCTCTAAAATGAATGATTGAATCATAAGAACACAATAAAGCCATTTAAATAACTGTCCATGAAATTGGACAGATCTGTTACTGGAATTTCCTACTCAGGGGGAAAAGGAAAGCTTACTATATTCAACTTATATCATCTTGGAGCCAGTAAACAGAAGGTGAAACATTTTAAACATTTGTGAGGGCCAAAGAGGATCCATCTAAAAAATTGGTAACTGTCCTCTGATTTTGTGATGTATATTTTCTTTACTTTATGTAATTTCTATAGGCTTAGACCAGTGTATCCCAACATTAAAAATTTTTTTTGTCCCCATAGAAGGCCTTTTTAGTTTTTTTCCCCTTAATTGTCCCTTCCTTATGCAATCTTAATACACAGCTATACTGTATACCTTTTTATGTACTCTCTGTATGCCCTTGTTTTATACATAACAAGAGTAAGATTTTGTCACCCCTTTGGGGGCAATATTGCCTCTGTTGAGAATGCATCTATTAAATAGAAGGCAGGCTCCTAGCCAGAATGGGCTTGAGTTTCCTTATCTCTAAAATTAAGAATTCAATTCAATTCAATAAACATTTCTCACGCTCTAGACATTGTTCCAGGGCCTAGGATACAAAGATGAAAGAGACATTGCTACTATTTTTAAAGACATGGTTGCTGGGTGTTCTGCACAGAGCATTTCCAGTATGTAATATCTGTGCCTTCTAAAGCAAGATCTATGATGGGCATGGTAGTTTTCCTTGGATGGTGACTTTATGGAACTTTAAACATTTTGTTCTTTTCTGTTTAAAAAAATTTTTATTCTAAAATAAAACTTTTAAAGTTTATTTTTGCTTGAAGAAGACTTCTCAAAATATTAGCATTGGAAGGACCCTAGAGATCATCCATCTCGTCCGAACTTCTTGGGTCCTCAGACACATATGGAAATGTTGTTGCTGCTGGTTACTTCATTGGCTGTAATTATTCACCTGGTGCCACGGTTTCAGTCCCAACTCTGTGGCCAATGAACTAAGTGACCATGGTTGAATTATTGAACGTTTCTGGGTCTTAGGATACTGATCTATAAAATTTAGAGGATGACTAGAGAACTTCCCAAAGCTTCTTTCAAGAAGAAGGGTCTAAGATTTTTTTTGAACGTGCATGACAAAGTTGTACCTGTATTCAAAGACGACGCAAAACCTGAATATAGCATATTATTTAATTAGATAGTACAATCCCTTCACTTTAGGAATGAAAACTACAAGTAAGCCAGTATGTTAGCCAACAGGACTGAGTCTTCATTTCATTCCCCACATATTTTCCTAGATCAGCTGAAATCATTATCTTAATTCTGTCAGTATTTTGGGACGCTTTCTTGTTCTACCTTCAAAAACCACAAATGAAGTTCTACCTGGATTGATTTCTCAATTACGTTTGAACTTTGATTTTGAATATACTGCCGACCACTTTAATTCCAAATTTAACGATTGGAAATTTACACTACTAACAACATTAAACTGAGTTGCCATTATTGGAAGATTATTGGCAATAACTTGTTCTGCTCCCTTCTGGATCTCATTTACCTCTGTGATACTCCTTAACATCTTCTTTTTGCCTATAGGACTCAGGCCAAGACTGGCTAATTCTTTGTCATGGTTTAGCACTGAATCATTCTGATTATTCTCTGATGTGTGTTCTTAGACTCAGAATGTCCTACTATAGCATTCTAGGCAGAAGTGCACATAGCTGCATTCCCTAGTGAAATTTCATCGGTACTTTATGTGGTGCCAAAATAACATCATCACCATAAAATATGCTTCATAATAATCTTACTTGCTTTTCTTTCTCAGCCGTCAAAGATCATACAGATGGTTTGGTGAAAAGTCCACATTGACTCCCATAGAGTACCCCTCGCATTTCTACTTCATAGTAATTTTAAACATTTACTCCTAATCCTTTTTTAAAAATTAAAACAGCTTTGTTTTGAGAAGTGGGATACAAACAATTTTCTCCAGTTGAGAGGATGGTAGCCCTTTCCTGGGAGGTGGGAAGAAAAGACTCATCACAGCCATGTATTTTCTGTGGATTTAATGCTGGTTTAGGCTACTGTGGGGAATGGAAGGGAAAGTTGACAGCATCATCAAGGGAAAACCAATGTCCTAAGACGGTGCTGTCCAATAGAACTTTCTGTGATGATGGAAGTGTTCTATCTGGACTATAAAATACAGTAGCTATTGCGTGCTTAAAATGTGACTATTGCGACTGAGGAAATGAGTTTTAAGTTTATTGAATTTGTGTTAATTTAAATTCAAAGAGCCACATGTGGCTAGTGGCTACTGTGTTCATAGCACAGCCCCAGGAAGTAATGTGACCAGAACTGGGGCCCAGAGACTGGTTAAAAGTTGAAGATATATCTCTGACCTGCCATGTAATAAATCTGTTCCTGGAGGATATTCTACCTCACCTTTGAAAGGTAGGGACAATCATTGTACCTTCTTCTTGGGACTTTTGGGGCGAGTAAAATAGATAATCCGTGCAAAACCCTTGGCGCAGTGCCTTTGACATTACACTTGTTATACATATTAGGTATGATTTTTTAAGAGATTTGACTTAAAAAAAGAGATATGGTTTAGACACAGCATCAGGATGCTGAAACAATGTATTCAGAACCTAAGGTGGGAGTCCTCCTTTTTTCTCTCCAAAGAACACCTATACAGTTTTACAAGAACTGAGGAGGTAGAAAAATCCTTCCTGAGCGAACCTTGGGAATCGGGGACCTAAGCTTCCTTAAGTTAATATTATTCCCTCTGAACACTCTTTGCTTCTTCTCAACATTTTCCTTGCTTCCTATTTCATTTTGTGTTATCGTTAAAAATTTAAGAACGTGGAAATTCTCCATAGAACACTTAGTTGGCTGTGATCGAATTACTTCTGGTTTTAACTTCATGTTCCCTGCAAGGCATTTGTGGAGATGATTAGACTTTTGTGGTGAAATCATCAAAGGTCAGTTTCACGAACAATAACCCCCTCCGTGGGTCCATTTTGGTAAGAGCTGGTGTTTGTACCCCTTGATTTGTGCCCTCAATTCTTTCCAGCCTTACCAAAGGATTGGAGCAATCACTGAGTGTTCAGGTGTATGAACAGGGATGGTCTTGGAATGGTGTGACCAGTTGGGAAGGAAAAATTTACTTCCTTACTGACCAGCATGAGTCAGCTATCGGATGCTTTCCAATATGCCCTATAAAATTTCATAAACCTTGCCTTTGGAAGCAACATGGGAATTTAAGGTGCATTTAAGTAACAGTGAATTGTTACTGAACGTCAGTGACAGCTCTTCTAGCGTCTGTGTTAATGGCAGTTAAATTTATAATCAGTGATATGACAATCAATGCCTCATGTTGACCCAATATACATTATTTTTCTCCTCTTCAGAGACAGAAAAATAAGAAACGGCTTTCTCCTTATCCTATGCTTCCGTTTTGCTTTTCATTTCCACATGCTGTCAGTGTTAATGGAAAAGGATGTTTGGGCTTTTCTCCACCTTTCTTCCAGAATTAAAGCTGACTTCTTTATTCTGCGTCCTGCTCCAAATTGTACAGGGTCTGATACCTACTACGGTTGTGCCCATCTCCTTTTAGGAACATGTGAATGGATGTGTCCCAGCCCCTCATTTGGCGCTGAGTGTTCCCAAAGCCCAGCTATGCTTTTGTTAAATCTAAACACATAAGCGAGGGTGCCAGAGTACCATGAGCAATAAAAAAAATAAAACCTGTCGTGTCTGGCTGAACATGCTGTCCTTCTGCAGAAGATAATTTATAGTTTGTTTTCTTTTTCTTGCTGAACTGCCACGCTCTACCTTTTGAGCTCCTTTTTTTTTTTTTTTATGGGAATGTGGGCAGTTCATACCATTCTCTATTTTCCTAATGATTGTCACTGATAATGAGAAAATGTGATCCAGATATAAATTAATTAAAGATTTTCATTAAATTTCAATCCTGGAACATTTTGATAGACGTACTACCTCAATTGTTTTTGTTTTAATTTGTGAAACACAAGGCTTCTCGAGTCACAAGCCCTAATATTTTCCTAGGAATGAGACCACATTAAGATCTTAATTAGCCCCTTAAGCTTTATGGACATTATTTTACTTTTATGTTTGATGCCAGTTTAGCACAAAGTACTTTTGCAGTAATTTTCCTTTGGAATTCTATTTTTTATCTTTGAGGTTAGGCTTTGAGGTTTATGGAGAACGTCTACAGGGGAGGGTAACTGTTATATCAATCATATTTAATTGGTACCTTTATTCAGAGTTGCATCCTGAAAATGAAAAGGACATCTAAACTAAAATAATAATTATTATATGAAATCATTTTTAAAAAACAATACAGACATTTGACTGTGGAATGCATGACAAAGAACTAATTTATTATTACAAGAATGCTGTTCACCTTGCTACTATTAGATGTTTAATTTTCAATCAGATGTGGTGTGTTTCCATTAAGCCATACAGACTAACTTATTTTAGTTTCACTTCAAAATTATTAAAATACAAGGTGGGAAAGAGGCCTTTGTCCTGTAAGATTTTTTTGTTGTTGTTCTTTTCAAGACAATTCAGACTAGTGCTATCTTCCTGAGGCTGTCCTGATGGGATATTTATATAAATCAGTTTGACTCTATTAATACACTGTATTGATCTACAATTCATCTAATTGTTGAAAGGATATTAATGGATTCCATTAGTCCATTTTCTAATTTCCACATGTTCTGAGGACGATAAATCTTTAGTTCCTCTACTTGTAAGGAAGAGCCAATTCCAATAGAACCAGCTGAAAATAGGACAAAGTATATATCTCATAAAATTCATTAGCGCAAGTAAGATCCATTCAAATATTCCTAAAGTTGCTCCTTTAGAGATATCAATTCCTTACAAAAAACTACTAACAGTAGCATATTTACAAATACAAATTTGTGAATGCAAATTTACACAGTATCTTTGCTGTGAGTCCATAGGTTACCATCTAAGAAAGAACAGAACCCATCCTTAGCCCCTAATACCAGCTGACCACCAGCACTCTTTCTCGTGATTGTTATACTGATTTCAAGGAGTGCTATCTAGGAGAGACACCTATGCAGCTAAAACTGCATAGGCTAAGATGAGGCCTACTTATCAGAATTATTATAAGCAAAAGAGAAAATGTTTCTTGGATGACTAGCACAGTGCCTAGAACACACAATAAATACGGAACGTACAGTAGCTACTATTGTTACTGAGGCTACTTTATCACCTCTAGTCATTTAGACAACGGTGGCATGAGTTGTAAATGTGTGCTTCTCATCACCCTGCTTTCAGAGTATACTGTCAGCTGTTTATCTTAAAACAATAAACAATGAGCAATCCAATATAGCCTTAAAGAACTGCAGAGCAGAACTGATAGAATCTGGGGCTAAACAATGCTTATTCTATCCATGCCAAATAAAAGTACCTGGAAACTTGTAAGGTTACAGTGTTGGACTTAGAGTGTTGGACAGGCAGTGAGAGATGACGTAGTCAATGTCCTTATGATCCAGAGAAGGAATGTGATTCCAGGAAAGAGAAAGAACTTGCTGAAGGTTCCAAAGCCATTGAGTTTAATAAGCCAGGGGGTATAGCTGAAATTTTTCACGTAACTAGACACATACTCTTTCCAACATATCACAGTGCTTCCAGGTTAGTAAATACTAATTTGAGAACCATACTTATTTGTGTGGCTTTAGCGAATATTTATTGCGTACCTGCCATGTGCAAAATACTATGCTTGGTGTTGTGGAAGACGTAAAGATATATAAGAGCCTGGCATGGAAAAAAACAAATATATACATATATATAAACCTTCTTATATATAAATTTACGTCACATATAACACCTGAGGCGCCATAGAGTCTAATCTTTATGTGGTGTAACATATAAAGAAACAGTAGTGTTTACTGGCTCTGTGAAGAAAACTTAAATTTTAAAGATTCCTTGAAGGACTTTTAGACAGCACACATGTACTTTAGGAACTTTTCCCCCTTTCCAAATTTCCCACTCATAACAGTCACTGAATCTCTTTACCGCTCTCTCATCCCCATGGTCCCTTACACCACCGTGCTCTCCCCTCCACCATTATCTTCCCTACTGTACATGATTTTCCTGAAAAAAAAAAAAAAAGAGTAATCTTCATATCAACTGCTCTTTTAGGGGGGTAAAAACTAGCCCTCCTGTTTTTATAACCCTTGTTAGAATGCTGGTAATTTTCTTTTTATCTTGTAGCAAAGAAGTAATACTGTGTTAAAAAACAAAAACAAAAATGGATGACCCTTTGGCAACAGAAGATGACAGATCTTTGAAAAGGCTGGATAACTGACTATCTTATGCATCGTTATCAAGGATGCTATTGCCAAACAACATTCTGGTCATGACCTTGATTCACAAGTTGATGATAGATGGTCACGTGATTTATAGCTGCGCTTCAGTTGCTCCTCATCCCCTACTTTCTAAAGCTTTATGATTATGCAAGCGGAGAAAGGAAGACGCGTGAATTACTAGAATATCTAATGTATTGTGGAGTGTTCAAATAGAGAACACGGTATTCTCTTTCTTTTCTTTTTTTATTGAAGAATCGTTGACATATAGTGTTATATTAGTTTCAGGTGTACAAATAGTGATTTGACATTTGGAGACATTATGCATGGATCACCATGATAAGTCTAGTAGTTATCTGTCACCATGCAAAGTTATTATAATATTAATGACTATATTCCCTATGCTGTATGTTACATCCCCGTGGCTTATTTATTTTATAACTGGAAGTTTGTACTTCTTAATTTCCTTCACCTATTTTGCTCAAAGCCCTAACCCCATCCCCTCTGGCGACCACCAGTTGGTTCTCTTTATCTATTAGTCTGTTTCAAACATAGTATTCTCTTAACAGTTGGCACAAGAATTTCTCTTACATGGAGGAAAAAAATGCCTTCTTTGGAAAAGTTACTGATATGCCTGTTTGGGTTAGCAGCTATAATTCTAAAGGAACCAAATGTGAAAGATCATCTGTCCTGTAGGAGAGGAGAGGAAGACCTGGTGACTTTGGAAGGCAGAGAAGATGAAGAATGGAAGAGGAAGTTCAGGGCCACTGAAAGACTGTGATCAGAGTCTCCTTATGACCCACACATTCTTGAGTCATTTTATGTTTCCCTCAAGGCCATCCCATGTTTCTTGATCAACAAAATAAATCATCTCATGCGTCATGGACCTAAGACTTCAAGCATAAAATAAGTTTCTCACCCCTAAAGACCATTGACCCTAATATATGAACAAAGCTAAAATTAGATCTCTGATTAGCTGTCAGCTACATTAAAGATAATGTGGATTTTACCTTATCTGTCTTTTAACCTACCAAACTAGCAAGGCGACCAAGATTCCCATCCCATTCTATTTCTTCCAGATATTTGTATTTGCTGATTCTTCTTGTTTCTAAGCTATATTAAAAGTTGAGTGTTAATATGTCTTTTACAGTTTTTCCCCATCTTTTTATGGATGCTATTTCTGTGTTTTAGGTAGTAATTTCAAGCTCATCTTTCTGGATATTTCTCATCAGTGGTTTTAGGGTACCCGCTATCATTCATCTTCCCCACCACAGTTTTGTCACAGGGTGTCCCACACTGCTTGCTAGGACTGCAAAATAAGTGTACAGGGTTCTTCTCATGTGAATGTTTATTGACATGTTGACACGCTGTGTGAGCACTTCTATGGGAAATACTTTACCTCTCTAGACTTGAGTTGAGTTACTGGATGCTTATGAAACTTATGGAGAAATTAGAAGTAAATCATCAAATAGATTCTAACCACATAACTAAAAAGTAAGCTACTACTACTCTTTGGTTACTATGGGACTTATTTTAAGCAACCAGTGATTGAACATATTCGATGTGCTACGTGCTTTACATACATGAGCTCATTTAATCTTATTGATGACTATAAAAGTAAATCTCATTATCATTGTTTTATGAATGTAATGTAATTTCCTGGATGTTTGAAAGGTCATAAGTACAACCAAGAGTTTGAATGTCATGTCTTTCAAACTTAATAATTTTTGCTGCCTCCCACCAGACCCTGGTCATACTCACAAGGTACAGATGGATCAACAGAGTCAACAGAAGTGAATCCAAAGAAAAAAATTAGTTACATTATTTCCCCTAATTTCCAAAGAAGTTAGGACTTTCTTAATCATGTTAATTATTTCTGTAATTTAAAGATTATAAAAATAAGAGACTCTAAAGAGTAATTTCAAGCAAATACAGTATTTGTAGATGTATCAATCTTATTAGAGTTTTCAGAGTTCAAATACATGTTTGACATTCAACTTCAATGTGAAGCTGTGCTGTGATATCGGCTGGAACAGTGCAGAGACCTCAGAACCTCTCACTATTGTCATGTGTATCACATCTTAACTCCTCCCTTCACAAAGAAAATTGAGTTTATTCTCTAGAGGTATGCAGACACAAAAAACTCCTATCATGTAACAGTTTACGGTTCTGTTGTACTCCAGGACTTAAATTCAAATGGTACTCAACTATATATATTCCATTTGAAATTTTAATTATGACATAGCTGCTTGTTTAAATTTGAATGAAATCTCTCCTGAAAAGTGCCCAATTCAAGGAGCTTGGTGTTAAATACTCATGAAATCACATTTTGGAATTCTGACATTTTGTATATTAGAAGTGGGATTCCCAGTTGTATGTTGGTACTTTGGGATAATACAGCAAACAAACTCTAATAAGCATCACATTTTACTAAGAGAATGAAGCACATTTGTTCTTTTATTACGTGTTAATAAAAATGTGTAGAAGATTTAGGCAAATATCTTTTTAAATTCAGGGTAACATTAAGGGTATAATTTCAGGAATTCCATATCTTGATTAATTATAAAATTTCTTCTTTTTGTTCCTTTCTTTCTATCCTCCTTTTCTTCCTTTCTCCTTTTTCCCCTTTTTTTTTTCTTGTTTCCTATGACTCTAATCCTCTTTCTCCATTGTCACTGACATGTGAACTTGATGGTCCACCCAAAGAGGTCCAGAGAAGTTGCAACTGAGATGATTTGAGTAGAGTTATTCTGAAAAAGACATTCCCTTACAGGTTTCTTCTGACAAAAGAAGTATATCAGTTGTAAACGCAAGTTTTGTTGGGTCAGTGCTTCTTTCCAAAACTCTGCTTCACTGGCAAGTCACTATTTCAACTTCCATTAGTTGGAAAGTAGTAGGAATAGTCTTTAATTGTTTAAACAGGTATTTCTGCTGATTTATTATGGCATACATATATTCCCTTAAAATTTCACATAGGTTTTACTTTCATATAATTGTCGGTGTCTGCCCCATTCAAACATTTTCAAAACTGATTGGTGGAAATAAATTCATCTTCAGAGGGACAGTGTAACTGAAATGGGTATGAAAACATTATCAGCTTCTGCTCTTCTTAATGGCAATATTTTCATGTTCTTAGAACTATTTTCACCCAGGTCTTTATCTTCAAAATTCTAAAATAAACTGCCCTACTATATTTCAAAAAGCCAATATGCCATCAGTTATAAGATGTACCATCATTTTATGACAACAAGAGAGAAAAAAATGTTACCAAAGAAACTTAGGCACATATCAATTATAAGACATATCCAAATTTTAGAGACATTAAAATATGAAAGGTATATTTCTTTTTCTCAGTCATTCTCTCCCCCAGGTGAAAGCAAAATCCAGAGCTTTTACTTGACTTGGTGGATCAAGCTTAATCTGAGGCAATTTAACAAACAAGTGACTGAAGTAGGAGGTATCAAAACTTAACAAGCAACTTATTTAACATGGATGAAGCTCTGCTGTGAATCAAGGAAGAAGCAGGATGTAAGTTGCTGTCAGAACTTTCAGGATATTTAGCACATTATTCTAATTTTGGATAAATGTGTCTTGTACTATGGAAAAATGCAGTGATGTGAATCTGGAAATCCTGACAGCTATGAAGCGTTACGAATTACAATAAAATGGAAGACAGTCTTGTAAATAAAAAAAGAAACCCAAAGAAATAACTGTTTTGTGAGATACACATCTATTGCGTGGATAGGATAGATAACACAGTTATGAAACATTTCACGTCTGCATCAGCATGACGATGTTATCTTATTTATTCTATTCAATAGTTGTTGCCTATCTGGAAACATATTTATAAGCATACCCAGCCTCCTAGTGCATAAATTATTTTGTGGAAGAAAACTAAGAACTTTCAAAATAACAAACTTTTTGAGGTCACCAAGGTACCATTAAGTAAATTATTGCCCCACAGCCCTAAATGGTACCTAGTAGCCAGGAGGAGTTTAATGCACCTATCAAAGTGCCTAATTTACTCTCTGGGAGTAACGAACTAGTGGACAGGTCCTGGATGATAAATTACACATTGAAATGCATTTTCCCAAGTGAATTGGGCTCAGTGTTGTTTGACTAAAATTAATGCCTCACATTTATTTCAAACATGTGAAGGCGAAGGTCTACAAATAGTTTCAGAAGTCTAAAGTGAGACCATTCCGTCTATTTAAATGCAGTAAAGGGCAAGACAAATTCAGTTACAAAAATCGAAGATAAAATTGGCCAAAGCAAATGAATGAAAAGTATCCTGTATGCAGTTAGGAAGGGTCACTGAACAAGAAACACTCAGAATAAAACCTCATCTGAAAGAGAGCTGTGCTTTTTGTAATCCTTGGCTGTTCCAAAAAAGGTCTTCCTTTTAAGAATTTAACCTGCCCAACCTTGTACAATCTATGATACCTGCCAGGATGGCAACCCAAGGTGGTATGTTTCCAGGTCATGAATGATGTTGTATTTACTGAATAATGTCTATTGCAAAGAAACTGTAAAGTATTTTTGCTCTTTGAAAACTTTCCTTTGTTAGCCTTTATGATCTCAGAGGGATTGCATAAATGTCTGGTATCCTACTTATTCTTGCTTTTCCTTTGGGGAATGATGAAAGAATCTGGAGTCGTTTCTGAATCCTAGAGCCCTGAACTCATATGATCCTCAATTTCAAATAATCTCAAGCAACTAACACTTAAAAGCACACTGACTTTGTACTATCACATTTGTGCTTTCACCGATGTCTGAATATTTACTCCATTAAGTATCATATTTAAGACTAATTTGACCAAATGAAATTCTACCAGACAGTACAACCATTGAGGATAGATTTCATGGCAAGTAGATTGTGTTGCTGTTGGCTGAAAATTCATTTTTCCCCCCTGCTGTCCCACTCTGTAAGAGATTATGTATCACTGTTCTGTTGAATTCAGAAGGTCGTGGGAGGGGCTGACATGTAGTACTTGAGCACAGAAGTGCTTCATCATTCAGCTAGGGCTTCACCCTTTCTCTTTTCTATTATAAGACCACTGATATACCACAGAGAAGCTCCTCCAGTGGCTGAGTCTCCTAAGTGAAGATCATGATGCAGGAGAGCCATCGTTACCATGAGAGAACTACAGCATAAATGAGGAAAGACGTTTGCTGTTGTAAATCAGTGAGATTTGGGCGTACTTTGTTATGACGATATAATCTGTCTGACCCTCACTGGTATAGTAAACAATGCCTGGCACATTATAGCTCTTCAATAAATGTTTGTGGAATGAATCGATTTCCGGATTTTTATAGCAAATCATTATTCACACCACTAGAAACTGAGTGTGGTATATCATAACTGCCTGTGGGTGAAGTAAGGGCCGCAAAACATTACTCTCTGTAGTACTGCCCCCACCATCAGGAATAGACCCTCTAAATTTCTCCTTTGAGAATTCTGGGAAATTTCTTCCAGGCTTTTTCTTACATTTTTGTCTTCTCTCCGGCTTTTTTAGGATCATGTCTCCTTTGTTACCAATGGCAAATAGACATGTGTCATTAGTTGTCACCTCAAGGCACTGCTATTCTGTTGATGATTTTAGACAATGAGGGCATCAAAGATGGACGTGTTGACTAATGTGAGGCTACCAGTGTCATCATCTACCACGTAGGAGCCTTTGTCTTCTTACTTTCTCTTCTCATGAGCTGAAGCTTTTCACAAAATGATTCTTCTGGTTTTCATTTTTTATTTATTTTAGTAGATTCCCATCCTCAGAGTTTGCCATGAGTTCCTAGGATGTGAGCTAGAAGACCATCAGGATGACAAGCATCACGCCTTATTCAGAATCTTACCTCCCTCCAATCCTGACATTGTCTTTGGACTAAATCTGTATAATAATAGCTAAAATCTATTGACAGGTTATATGTCAGCCACTGTTCAAAGAGCAGTTGGATCTTTATATCAATCATATGATAAGGAAACAAAAACAGAGAAGTTAAATGACTTTACCATGGTCACATAGCAAGGTTACCCAAGCTGTCTTACTTAAAAACCAGTCTTTTATACTTTTCAACTATATTTCAACTCTTTTTAAAGATTTTTCACTTAGGAGGTTCCTTGTACACCAGGGAGAGCCCTGGTGACCTCATTCCACTAGTTTTCCATGTATGCCCAGTGGAAGTCCATATTCATAAAGGTATGACCTAGTGTTGGCTGTCATGTTGACAAAAATTAAGACGATGATGAACATTTCAGATATCATGATGTCATTTTTTATGGCACAATGTTTAAGGGAACATCATTATATTTATTATATTATTCAAACTCTATGACATAGCTGGAAACTATTTATTTCAAAATGTGATATATTTAAAATATTTCACCTAGGACATATTCTCATTGTTTTTTAAAAAAATTAATGATGGACTGTGGAACTTGTTTTTTTACACAAAATATTTTTCTTCAATGAAACAAGAGCAAAGCTCAGTCAGTCTGTGTGGTATACCATGTTGGAATGTGTAGACAAACATAAGTTCGAATTATAATATGGCTCTGACAATATAAAAACCCTATGAGGAGTAAATGGCTAATCAATTCTGATCCAAACACTAATGACATACTATGCTGCAATTAACATGACCACTTCTGTTTATAATGAAGATGAAAAACACAGGAAAGTATTTATAATAAAATTCTGAATGAATAATGAGAATTTAAAATCGTAAGTGTATTATATTTACAACCACTAAGAGTAACTGTACATATGTAAATATACAAAACCTGGAATAGAATAAACTGTAATCAGAATAGCTGCATTAGGGTTGTGACCTTTTGGGGCAGTTAAAAATTATTTTTTCAAAAATTTTTTTACATAAAAGTAAAAAACTCATGAAAATAGAGCGTAATATTTAAAACAATTGGTCTTAACGAATTTAGTAATTATACATGAGGATGCACTTAATTGCTGAAATTACTTTTTAGTTATGTTTATTAATGATCAAATTGTTGACTACGTCTCATTTCTTCCAGTAACATTGCTCCCTGTCTTCCTCCCGTGAAATTCAGAGAAGTGAAGTAAGGAGAAAGGTGAGTGGAGTGATTTAAAGAAATAAGATAAGCAGAGATCTTATCATGACTCCTTTGGGAATTATAAGGTAATAAAACTCCACGGAGTTGTTTTTACTGGCAAATATTCAAATACCAGCCTTTGACTTAGAGCTTCACTGGTCAAAAGTTGGCAAGGCCAGCTTCTGTGCAATGTCTGTGAGTAAAAGGCCCTGAGCTGAGTAGGGAAATTGCCAGGCTCTGCCCAATTTTATTAGGGCTGTTTTAAAGACTTAGTAACAATGATCCTAATTAGCTCCCTTAATTCTACCCAAGGTAGTTCATAAACACAAAGGCCAAGTTCAAAATCAGAGACTTTTGAGTCTGGGGTGGGGGTGGGAGCTGAGAAATAGGTAGCACATGGGCAGCCATTCTTCTTTCTTTATCCAAGGCAGATGTGAATCATCTATCTATCATTTTCAGATATACCAGATCTCAAATCCTTTTCAGGATACCCTCTAGGAAATTCATATCAATTGATTGGAGTTATCTTATGAAATGAAGCTATTTGACATTCCATACTTAATCCACTGTTTCTTTTCACTGAGGGAACTGAAACCCCTAACGGGAGGTAGGAAACGAATTTTAAGCAATTTCTATCTTCAAAGCACTCTGTTATGCACACAGCATGTGTTCCTAAGAAAAACACTGTTAACATTCCCATTTGACAGATGAGGAAACTGAGTCTCAGACAGGCTAAGCAAATGCACCAGCTTACAGTTCTCCCTAGGTACAGATGCACAACCTCAATGCAATTCTCTTGACCTCGGGTCTAGTACATTAGTATATTTTGCAACACCTCCAAGCTGCAAGGTAATGGCATTCTTTCTCTGAAGAAATTAATGGGTGATAGTAAAAGAATCCTTCTTGGGTCAATGGCAGCCACTCATCTTCCCATGAACCAGAAGAAAAAGACTTATAAATAATAAACCACTATGCCTAGCAGCCACCTGCCACTTAAATATTAATAGTGTTTATGTTAAATACTTTTATATAACCACATTAAAGGCATTAAATAAATGTCAGGGCTTGAAAAATTACCACTTTGGGTCACCGCGGGCCACTAAATTCTACAGGCTGGCTATTAGAGCAGGATTTTTAGAAATTCCACTGTCCTGGGCTTTTCTTTCCAGGAAAAAATAGTATCTTCCTGGACGATAGAGAGAGCTGTTTGAGAACTAAAATTTGCTAACTTCATAACTACGTATGAAGTTTGAGCCACAGTGACTCTTAACAATTTCCACTCCCTTCCCCCAACTCAAATTTTGCAATTTCTCAGCAACCTGGACAACTCAGTCTGGAATATTCTTCACAGTACAGAGCAGAATCAGGGTCTTCTGCTTGGATGGAGGAGTAGGCTTTTATCATCAATGATTCAAATATTTGTTCCCTTCTCCAGCTCCTTCTAGAAAAACTCACTTCCCAAGAAGGAAGTTTTTGTGATTAGGAAATTTTTCAACTTCTCTCTTGGGTAAATCATATTGTGAATTATTCTGTTGAATTCCTTTCCATTTGTTTTCTATTTACTTCTTGTTTCATTCCCTCTAGGTCTCATCCATCCCTTCTGTATAGTAAATTCTAATCTGTTTTCAAAATAAATACTCAACTGACAAATATTAAGAGGAAGTGAGGAATGAAAAAGAATCCAGCTAATCTTGATTACGTATTTAATGCTTATTTGAGAACTATATCTTTCTCCACATCTCTACCCCCTCATCAATATATTATCTGCCATCTGCAAAAACAAAGCTAACAGATACATTTTTTTTCTTGTTAATTTTAAGCAAGATGTAGAAAATGCCATCTACATGCTCCTGGATCTCGACCGATTTCCAAAACTCTACACCTGTTCTCAGAAACTTCTGCTGCCCTGTCTGTATAATTCCTGCTAGTCTGACTTTATAATATCCAGCATCATTTTCTACTCTCTTTCCCAAGCAGAGCCATAGGATGGGAAAGAAATTCTCTGGAAGATGGTAAAGCTAGCATAATGGGAATCTTACAAGGTTTGTGCTGGCGGCAAATCATAACTCACACTGGCTAGGAGGGTTAACCATACCACATGTGGTTTCGAGGTATGTGCTTGGGGTTCACAGTAATTGGTGTCCATGGTGTAACCAAAGGCATATCATAATTGCCTACATTTTAATAGGGGATATATTATTTTAAATACCATTGTATGTAACAGCCGAACTTCCTAGGCAACCTTTTGAGCTCTTCTACATTTTAGGACTATAAAAATAATGCCAACTCCTAGCAAATATGAAAAAAAATCATGTTTATAATTGATTGTAATATATTTTACTCCATTTACATAATATTTGTCCTTTAACTATTTATTAGAATAATATATATTTTCTGTGGAAGAAGAAAATAAAAATCACGCCTTATCTGCTTGCTGAGATAACCGCTGAGAACATTTCGGTTATTTCCTTCTAATAATTGCCTGCACATTTAGTTACATATCAATGATCACATAACTGGGAGAATACTGCACATACAATTTGTTCTGGCCTTTTCACTTATGTTTTAGTAGGTGTTTCCCCATATATGATTTGAAGTCAAGATAACAGATATCTTTGAGAAGAAAGGTGAGGGAAGCGTTTAAGAGGGATCATGAAATAGATTTTTGGGATAATGGGAATAAGTTATTTCTTAAATTGGATGGTGGTTACAGGGTGTAATTCTCTGATAACTCATTGAATGCATACTTAAGGTTTTTTGTATTTTTCTGTCCTGTATGTTATACTTCAATAAAAAGTTTATTTAATACAAAATCACAAATTAATTGAAAAATGATTCATAATGACTGCATAACATTCTACTGTAAAACTTCATTATGATGAATTAGGCCATACTTCCATTGTTAGGTATTCAGTTTATTGCTTTCTAATATTTCAAATAATACTTTTCTGAATATATTTGTATTTATATATTCATCTGTATCACATTCACTTGGGGTAGAGTTCTAGAAGTATTTGCCCCTTTCCTGAGAAGAAATTACACCATAATAGGGAGAGAGATTAATGTAAGTAAATTTTCTGCAATTGCATTTATTGATATGTTAAACATAGTGGAACCTTCAAATTCTTAAAGTTGTTAAATCCTGAGTTGATTCCTCATGGAATTTGGACAAGTGAGATATTCTTCATCCCAACAAAGATGAACAGTTGTCTGTTCAATTCAATGGAGTAAACCATTCTTGAGCACCAAGTCCATGGCAGGACTCTCCTGGACACTAGAACACAGAGATGACAAAGGTATAGCTCTGCTCTTGTTTTGTAATAAAAGTTGACCGCAGAGGAAACACTTTCAAACCAGGGTGGATATGAACGTTCCCTCTCATTTCAAAGTTCCTTCATCTGTATATTGGGATAATAATACTTCGACAGCTTGCAGTGAGGATTAAATTAAACAGCATTTTTTGGAAAATAGTATAGAGGTTCCTCAAAAAACTAAAAATAGAGTTGCCATAAAATCCAGCAATCCCACTCCTGGGCCTATACCCAGACAAAACTATAACTCAAAAAGATACAAGCACCCCTATGTTCATAGCAGCACTACTTACAACAGCCAACACATGGAAACAACCTAAATGTCCATTGATAGATGAATGGATAAAGAAGATGTGGTACATATACACAATGGAATACTACTCCCATAAAAAAGAATGAAATAATGCCATTTGCAGCAACAGGGATGGACCTAGAGATTATCATAATGAGTGAAGTGAGAAAGAGAAAGACAAATTCCATACGATGTGACTTATATGTAGAATCTAAAATACGACAAAAATGAACACATCTATGAAACAAACTTACAGACATAGAATAGACTTGTAGTTGCCAAGGCAGAGGGAAGGTGGGGGAGGGATGGATTGGGAGTGTGGGATAGCAGATGCAAGCTAGTATATATACAATGGATAAACAACAAGGTCCTACTGTATAGTACAGGGAACTATATTCAGTATCCTGTGACAAACCACAATGGAAAAGAATCTGAAGAAAGAATACATATATGTATAACTGAGTCACTGCTGTACAGCAGAAATTAATACAACGTTGTAAATCAACTATACTTCAATACAATTAAAAAAAATAAACAGCATTTTCAAAGCACTAGTCAGGGGTGCAATTCAAAATATTTAATAATTCACATATACTGGCATCGACCAGCCAGAACAAATGCTGGTTCTGACAAAATGGAGGCCAATGGTAGAGAACTGCCCTCCGTCCAAATGCATTCTGGCTGAATACTTTGTGCTGTAGCCCAGAGGAGGTCTTGACAAGGGTTAGTTTGGGGTTCTTTCTTTCCTTCCAGATAAAGTAAAAATTCCTTCAAACTAATATCTGGTTTTTGAATATAGTCATTTTGCTTTCAAATATTTGGAGAAAGCAACCCAAGACGTGTGATCTGTGCTGAAACACTTCCTTTAACTTTCACCAACTACAGTCATTGGAACTCTTCAACCATTCGTACCATTGTTTCCTTTGTATGCAACTCTGATTTCTAAAGCTATCAGCTGCAGAAGCTTGTTGTGAGAAGAATCATGTCCCATATTTATTCCTAAAAGTCGGCAGTGAATATACGAACCATGTAGGTAGTGGGGTTGGGATTTGGGGTCTAGTCATACAAATATAGCATACGAAAAACCAAAAACCCAAAACCTGATATTCTGGGAGCAGGTTTCAGATTTTTGAGTTCCATAAAACTGTTTCAAAATTGTACCTAATTTACTAAAGTCAAAGGTATGAATTATTGTAGAAATAGAACAATAACTACAAGTATAAAAATGCCCATTAATTACTATAGATTATTTTAGGTGGTTATGGTTAAGCATCTGTTCGTGCAACAGGAGCAACTCAGAAATATGTTAACATCTGTCCTTCAAATTTGGAAGATAAATATTTTATACTATAGAAATAATCCACTGGAGCTCTTCAAACCTCACCAGTTCCAATAAGAACTCTGCATTTTGCTGCCATCTTTCTCTTTGAATACACAGGAAATGTGGAGTCAGGAATGAGAATATTGGGTAATGTCATTATTGCAATCAGGGATGGAAATTTCTGTAAGTTCATTTCAAAGACTGACATTTAAATGCCCATGGCATAATATGGCTTGTATTATATCCAACACATTACTTGGTCTCTGATAAGTGTTTAATGTTCACTGTGGGAGCAAATATGGACAGAATAAATGTTTCTTAAACACTAAAGGTAATGTGACATCTTTGGAAAGAAAATGTATTTTGGTATCTGATGAATATGAGTTAGAGATCCAACTCTGTCAGTTACTGGCTATGTGACCTTAGGTTAGAGCCTCAGATTCCTTACCTGTGAAAATAAGGAAAATAACGCATTTATAATTTTGCTATAGAATTTAGAAGGAATGTGTTTATAGTCACTGACACAGAATAGAATCATAAGTAATAATAACTAATATAATAAGTAATAATGTATAAATAATTATATTTATTGCTCTTATAAATAATACAAAAGTCCGGGAGTCATGAAAATGTGGGAAATACTTAAAAAAACAAATCTTCCATTGTGGTATCTTCAACATATATGTCAATGAAGAAATTTACCAGTTGTGACTTAACAGATAAAATTAGGAGACTACCTCCTAATAACCATTTTTGGAATGAAAGCTTCAATTTCCTCCTGAAGCTTCTGTCAAGTAAAGTTGATTTCCACAATCAGCCAGTTTTAAACTGTAAGTAGTGATGCTTTGATCTTGGTAGGAGGCATCCTCTATGAGTTCCTGGACAATAAGCAGGTAAATACCTAAGCAGCAGCTGACCCAGGAATCCAAATATTTCACATTTCATCCATCTTCTCATGAAGCTTCACTGCATCAAACACTGTAGGCAAGCTCTTTTTAAAAAAAAAAAAAAAAAAAAAACCCTGATCCAGTCAAATTATCTCAATGCAAAAAAATGCTTTAGTTTGTCAATATAAAGTCTAAGGCTAGAAGTGAGGTGGAATAGAAAGATAATTACATTCTCTTCAGAAGGGCTTTAGTTTTGTCCTTTTTTTCTCTCTCATGATTGGGTAAAAACTACTGAAGAATGGTCCCCAAGGTTTCCCTCTGTCCTTGCCATTCAGTTTCCAGGATCAGAGCATTCCCTGCGTTGACTGTGCTTTGCTCTCTTGGATTTCCTGGCTGTCCTTATACCCACACTCCAGGTGGGGTCAGCTGGTTCTCAGCCTTGTCTTCTCCCCAGCACAGTCAGAGCTTAAGTTGGGAACTTTGTGAGAGAACGAAAAGTGGTAGCTGATGGAGCTCTGATTTACCTTAGAATATGGTACCTTTGAGAGGTGGGCAAAGAGGAGGATTGGAGTGATTGTATAGAGGAGTTACATGACCATCGCAGGTTTACACATGGGGGTGGGTGCATGTGCAGGTTTGCACACACACACACACACACACACACACACACAACCACACAGCCTCAGATGACTTCATTTTCTGTTAAGTTATATAATTACTTATTGTGGTCAGATCAAACTGTTGATATCATACTTTCTTTGGCTACTAACATCAGTAAAATACCACTGACAATAGTTAACTTGCTCTCCATGTGCCTGGACATGTGCTAGGCATTTTACAATCATTAATATGCTTACTCCTCTTACTCTCTAAGGGAGGTACTATTATCAACATCTCACAGAAAGGAGAAGCTTGAAGCATCTAAGTGACCTACGCAGTCTCAGCGGTAGTGAGCAGTGGAACCCAGATTTCAGTCTAGAGAGCGTGACCCCATAGCCTAAACTCTAAGCCTTTCCATTGTATTCCTCTTTAGCTGTGTCCCAACTAGGACCTATTCAAAGGAATGGGGCATGGTGACCGATGAAATGATGAGATGCACGTACCAAGCTGATGGCAGGTCTGAGCTGTATGTGAGTGCCTGCCCTCAGGAAGATTTCCTTTGCACAAAAACTGGGACACAGGAAGATAATCTGGCTTTGCTAGATATTCTTGCTTTTCTTCGCTCTACCCCATTCATTCTAGTTTATTCTGAACATGGCCACTTATTGATCATGTTACACCTTTTTAAAATCCCCTTTGAAAAAAAAGCAGCAAGGGTTTATTAACCCTTCTATTATAAAATTCTTCTGTAACATACGTTTGTGTGTTACTGGAAATTGAGTGGGATCTTGGTTTTTTTTGGCGATATGCGGGCCTCTCACTGCTGTGGCCTCTCACGTTGCGGAGCACAGGCTCCAGACGCGCAGGCTCAGCGGCCATGGCTCATGGGTCCAGCCGCTCCGCGGCATGTGGGATCTTCCCGGACCGGGGCACAAACCCGTGTCCCAGGGAAGCCCAAGAGATCTCGTTTTTTCTTCCAGAAAACAAGGATTTGACAGTAAGGGTTATATATTAAGATTTTGTATCTTAATACCATTTATTTTCACTTGTTAAAAATTGAATCAGTGAAGAGTATATCAGTAATATAAACTTTTGGTCCTGTTAAGTATTCCTTTTCATTGGAAGTCTGTGACATTCATGTAAAATGTTTTTGGATCCTTTACTTTATCAGCTCCTCCCTGCCCTCTCACCTCTGGCCATGACTGAATGGAAGCTAACACTTTAAATTCTGACTAAGGGGAAGAAAAAGGGACATGGTACTTGCAAGGTTATGCTTACTTACTAGTAATGAACTCCTAAAATCCTGTAGATCGAATTTTTATTAGTCTCATAAAATGTATTTCTCTTTAAATGTTGTTTAAATTGCATTTTGCTTTGGTTTTCAAGATGTTTAAGGGTTTTTTCCCCCCTCTGTTGTTAAAGCTGTATTTTCCTTTTAGGTGTTTCTTCTCATTGATAAAACTTTTTAAAAGTCCAGCTAAACATTTTGCTTTAGTCTTCCAAGGGACCACCTTCATTTTTTTAAAAGTTGATTGTCTGGGGTTTCCCTGGTGGCGCAGTGGTTGAGAGTCCGCCTGCCGATGCAGGGGACACGGGTTCATGCCCTGGTCCGGGAAGATCTCACATGCCGCGGAGCGGCTGGGCCCGTGAGCCATGGCCGCTGAGCCTGCGCGTCCGGAGCCTGTGCTCTGCAACGGGAGAGGCCACAAGAGTGAGAGGCCCGCGTATCGCAAAAAAAAAAAAAAAAAAAAAGTTGATTGTCTGGAGCTTCTATAGGGTATATATTGTAATTGAGTGCTTGTCAACTCAAAGTCAAGGAAACTGATGGCATGTCATCCCATGTACACTGATTGTAGAAATAACATCTTGCTGTGGTATAGTTACCAATTCTGCAAAGCTAAGGATGATACCTAATATTTCATTCATATATTATATATGTTATACATTTAATATATATCAGTATATTATATATTTATATGATCAGAAAAGTAGACCACCAATATGTTAAATTTCCTTGTTTATTCAAGATGATTAGTTGAGCTAATAGTATCACTCAGATTCAATTTCTTAAGTATTGGTTGGTGTAAATCTGTAATCTACAATGCACTATTAATTGAACACGGGTAGCTTTTGTGACTGTTTCAAATGTGCACATTATTTCCCTCAAGATAACATTACAGATATTGAATTTGTGTAAGGTGGCATGGAAATACTACATGATTTTTCATGAAGTTTTAAGTTTTTATGGTAAAATTTATGTGCAGTGTATATATTTTCTGAAGTAACCATAGGTAAATTTCTCATGTTCTTGATGCCTGATGTAGCAGCATTTGAGAGGATCTTTTACACATTCTTAATATACTAAAGGCAACATGTTTTTGGATCCAATTTGCATAGAGAAAGGTAAATTAAATTGCCTTATATTATCAATTAAGTGTATACTACAAGTATATTTATTAAAAATAAAAATAAACTTTTTAAAGCAAACACTGAAACTCCTTTTCTTCTTCAACTCTTTCCCTCTCTCCCAAACCTACATCAGTTTAGCATCAAAGTTCAATACTGCCATTTAGGTAATCAGGTTCCATCTACCCTTCAAGTCCCTTTCCACACTACACTTGTCTATAAATCCTGTTCTCCAACCATACTGGATTCTTTATTTTCCTCTGGTACGGTCATTGCCCTTCCTTCCCTTTGTGTATCTGTTGATGTTTTGACCCTTTCTCTCATCCAGATGGATCCTCTCCATTCTTCAGGATTCTATTCAAATCCCATCCTTTCCCCTGAAAACTTTTTTTCCCCAGAAGTCAAACTCATAATAACATATGGTGGTTACAAGAGGCTGGGGGCTGAGGGAAAAGAGGAAATGTGGATCAAAGGGTACAAAATTTCAGTTATAAGATGAATAAGTTTTGGAGACCTAATGTATAGTATGGTGACTACAGTGAATAGTAATGTATTATATACTTGAAATTTGCTGAGAGTAGATCCCAGGAGTTCTCACCACACTCATACACACACACACACACACACACACACACACACACACACACTGGTAACTACGGGAGGTGATGGGTATGTTAATTAGTTTGATTTTGGTAATCATTCACAATGTACACATATATCAAAACATCATGTTGTATACCATATATACAATTTTTGTCAAAAATAAATAAAAAATTTAAAACTACTTTTTCCCTTCTATTTAATGTAGACAAGATCAAATATATTCCCAGTGCAGCTGAGACTTCTTTATATCATTCACCAGGCAATTAAATACATATAGTCTCATAGAAGGTAGCAAGGAGTAAGCCAAAAAGTCAAAGAGCAGAAAATCAGGCCATCCTTGCCCCTCTCTAATCCCTGGAGCTGTCAATAACCAACCTCTCTCCTACTCTTTGCTGAACCAGGATGCTGCACAGACTTTTCAAGACAGGGTTCCACTAATAATCAAAGTGGGTAAAGATGATGCAAAACTGAACTGGAAACATCAGTTCTGTTTCTGGCTGCATCCCTTCATAGCTGTATGAACTGAAGGTTCCATTTGAAATAAACTCTTATTTCACTCTACTGAGATAAAGCCAGTGGTATGCTGGTTAAACCACCAGCCTGCCAGGAAAAAAAAATTCTGATTCGTAGCATCCTTAGTGCAAATACTTCCACCTGGCAGACTGCAAACTACTGATGGAACATCACTAAACACAGCCTCGGGAAAGATGTGCAGTAAAACACCATTATCCAGCATTTCACCATTCAGATACAATGGATGCCGATAACCTCAAGAGCACAGATCGTAGTATAAGGTAGTAAAATAATTAGGAATGATGAATTTTGAGTATTTATTACTTTTTGCTTAAATCTAAATTTAATTTAATATTTAGCTTTTTTTTTTTTTTTCTTTCGGTATGCGGGCCTCTCACCGCTTCTCCCGTTGCAGAGCACAGGCTCCGGACGCGCAGGCTCAGCAGCCATGGCTCACGGGCCCAGCCGCTCCGCAGCATGTGGGATCTTCCCGGACTAGGGCATGAACCCGTGTCCCCAGCATAGGCAGGCGGATGCTCAACCACTGCGCCACCAGGAAAGCCCTAATATTTAGCTTTTAATAATGGCTATCTTTAACAACTGGCCCACAAAATTCCCAAGTCTAACAGTTGGCTTTCCCCAGCAGGCACCAGTCAGCCCCAGCACACCACTGGTAGCATCCATATTTTCTCCTCCAAATAAATTAGTGCAAGAGCTGTGTTTACAGAGGAGCACACTCCAGTGTTTGCACATAGTAAAACTCAATTACTGTTTTTAAAAATGAACTGTGGTGTACTTAGAGAACACCGATTGCTTGGAGATATTTAAAATATATATTTTTTTCAAAACCCGTTTACACACCACTGTGTAAATGGGTGTGCAGTGGTAAACTCTGCACACCACTTGCCAGAAACTCTGTTAAATTAAGATAGGACGAAAAACATCATATGGGTTAATACGGGGCATCAAATCTTCTGCGGCAAGTGATCAAAAAATATTTGATCAGTTCTGTGTGAGCTCGTTTTGAGGTCCTCCGCTCATGCTTGTAACCAATCAGAGGAATGGCCGAGAACCTCTCATCTGCCTTCACTTGTTCACCTTGCTCAACTTCTCAAAAGGCGAAGTATTTTTACTTTTACATTTCCACTCTGTTAAACTGCCTCCTTGTGTTCATTTTTGCATTCCCTTACCCACGCCTTTGCTGGGCACTGGGAACCTTAACACAAGCAGCCCTCCAAGAGGCAAACTTCAGAGGCGCTGCTAGGCCTGGGGTGCAAAGGGCCCAGCTGCTAAAACTGCCCATGGCTAGGAGGTCATGCACTTAGATGCTCATGTAATTTCCACAACCTCCCTGGGAGGCAGACACTGCTCTTATCCCCATTTTATGAGTGAGTAAACTGAGGTTCTGAGACATTAGTTATCTTACCCAGAGTCATCTCATGGGTAAGGATTAGAGCAGGTCAAGTTCTTATTTTTTTTTTCCATCACACCACTTTCTCACTTACTCCTTCACATAATGTGATGGAACAGGACCCTCTGAGGTCTCTGCGGGACAGACCCCTCCCTCCATACCCTCTGCTGTAGCTCCTTTCTTAAGTACCCAGATAATAGTATCTCACGCATATTTCCCGAGTTTTTCAGATGCTAAAAACCACCACCAAGTGGAAGAAATTAACTACTTGATGACCATGAGCACACAGTCACACACACACACACACCCACTGGCATCTAAGGATTGATGATATCAACTGCCCTGTTCTTTATTATTATTATTTTTTTTTGGTACGCGGGCCTCTCACCGCTGTGGCCTCTCCCGCTGCGGAGCACAGGCTCCAGACGCGCAGGCTCAGCGGCCATGGCTCACAGGCCCAGCCGCTCCACGGCACGTGGGATCCTCCCGGGCCAGGGCACGAACCCGCGCCCCCCGCATCGGCAGGCAGACTCCCAACCACTGCGCCACCAGGGAAGCCCTGCCCTGTTTTTTAAACATCAACCTATTAGAGAATTGTGCATGAACCGATCACATACCCTGGGACGCCCCTCCCTCACTTGGTCATTGGGTGGGATAGGGAGGGAGGGAGGGAGACGCAAGAGGGAGGAGATGTGGGGATATATGTATACGTATAGCTGATTCACTTTGTTATACAGCAGAAACTAACACACCATTGTAAAGCAATTATACTCCAATAAAGATATTTAAAAAAAAGGGCTTTGCTGAAACCCTTTGGAGAGTCCTGGGTTTTGGGGGGCATGAGCTATCTGTTCTCCTTGCATGGGCCTGCAATGAACCTTTCTCTGCTCGGTTTTGTTTGGCCTCACTGTGCGTTGGGTGCGTGAACTTGCGTTCAGTAACAATAACACGTCTTGGTTCAATTTCTTAAGTATGACAGGCTGGCGGATCTTTTTAAAACAAGAGAGAAGAGGTAGATAGTATATTATATTTAAATCTACTTTTAAAGATAAAAGTTGCCTTAACAAGTTTTATTTGACTGTCTCCTCATTTAAACATAACAGAAAGCTGAAGAGTGATGTCTTGAAATTTGAGGGTAGGTAACCACAGGATTTGAAATTCTCATCCAGAGGTGGGTTACAACGTGCAGTTGGGCATGGTAGCTGCGAGCCAAATGGAAAGCCAACCCTTCTTCTTCACTTTTTATTTTATGTAAACATTTACATTACTGAAGTAAACCGTAATTATTATTTAATTCTTGATGCAGGAATCATACTACCACACATGGAGCACACAGTATAAGACTAATATTTTCTCTGGGATTTCAGGCTCAAGCTTAAAACTACGATTACAGGCTCATTATCACAGACAGGCAGGGCAGAGGCTGCTAAGAGTTTTGACTCTAGAGAACCAGATTCATTTCTAAGAGCCTGCTAAAAAGGAAACATCTGATGTTTAAGAGCAAAAGAGAGGGGAAAGAAAGTAAAATCTGTCTAGCAGTCCATCACTTGGAAATACATGCCTACGGAACCATATCCACTATGATACAAACTCTTGAAATAAAACACAGGGGGGGTCTTGGAGAGGAAGATGGCGGAAGAGTAAGACGCGGAGATCACCTTCCTCCCCACAGATACACCAGAAATACATCTACACGTGGAACAACTCCTACAGAACACCTACTGAAGGCTGGCAGAAGACCTCAGACCTCCCAAAAGGCAAGAAACTCCCCACGTACCTGGGTAGGGCAAAAGAAAAAAAAAGAAAGAACAGAGACAAAAGAATAGGGACGGCACCTGCACCAGTGGGAGGGAGCTGTGAAGGAGGAAAGGTTTCCACACACCAGGAAGCCCCTTCGCGGGCGAAGACTGCGGGAGGCGGAGGGGGGAGTTTCGAAGCCGCGGAGGAGAACACAGCAACGGGTGCGGAGGGCAAAGCGGGGAGATTCCCGCACAAAGAATCGGTGCCGACCGGCACTCACCAGCCCGAGAGGCTTGTCTGCTCACCCGCCGGGGCGGGCGGGGCTGCGAGCTGAGGCTCTGAGGCTCGGGTTTCGGATGGAGCGCAGGGAGAGGACTGGGGTTGGCGGCTTGAACATAGCCTGAAGGGGTTAGTGCACCACGGCTAGCCGAGAGGGAGTCGGGGGAAAAGTCTGCACCTGCCGAAGAGGCAAGAGACTTTTTCTTCCCTCTTTGTTTCCTGGGGCATGAGGAGAGGTTTAAGAACGCTGCTTAAAGGAACTCCAGAGACGGGCGCGAGCCGCGGCTAAAAGCGCGAACCCCAGAGACGGGCGCGAGCCGCGGCTAAAAGCACGAACCCCAGAGACGGGCGGGAGACACTAAGGCTGCTGCTGCCGCCACCAAGGGGCCTGTGTGCGAGCACAGGTCACTCTCCACACCCCTCTTCCGCAGAGCCTGTGCAGCCCGCCACTGCCAGGTTCCCGGGATCCAGGGACAACTTCCCCGGGAAACGCATGGCGCGCCTCAGGCTGGTGCAAAGTCACACCGGCCTTTGCCGCCGCAGGCCCGCCCCGCACTCCATGCCTCTCCCTTCCCGCCCCTCCCCCACCCCCGGCCTGAGTGAGCCAGAGCCCCCGAATCAGCGGCTCCTTTAACCCCGTCCTGTCTGAGCAAAAAACAGACGCCCTCCAGCGACCTACACGCAGAGGCAGGGCCAAATCCAAAGCTGAGCCCCGGTGAGCTGTGAGAACAAAGAAGAGAAAGGGAAATCTCTCCCAGCAGCCTCAGAAGCAGCGGATTAAAGCTCCACAGTCAACTTGATATACCCTGCATCTGTGGAATACCTGAATAGACAACCAATCATCCCAAATTAAGGAAGTGGACTTTAGGAGCAAGATCTATGATTTTTTCCCTTTTCCTCTTTTTGTGAATGTGTATGTGTATGCTTCTGTGTGAGATCTTGTCTGTATAGTCTTGCTTCCACCATTTGTCCTAGGGTTCTATCCGTCCATGGTTTTTTTTAAAAATTTTTTTCTTAATAATTAATTTTAATAACGTTATTATACTTTACCTTCGTTCGTTCTTTCTTTCTTTCTTTCCTTCCTTCCTTCCTTCCCTCCTTTAGACAACGAATCATCCCAAATTGAGGAGGTGGTCTCTGAGAGCAAGATTTATGATTTTTCCCCCTTTACCTCTTTTAGTGAGGGTGTATGTGTATGATTCTGTGTAAGATTTTGTCTGTATAGCTTTGCTTCCAACATTTGTCCTAAGGTTCTATCCGTCCCTTTTTTTTTTTCTAAATAAGATTTTTTTTAATTCAATAACTTTATTATACTTTATTTTATTTTTACTGTATCTTCTTTCTGTCTTTTTTCCTTCTTTCCCTCCTTCCTTCCTCCCTCCCTCCCTCCTTTCTTTCCTTCTTGCCTTCTTTCCTTCTTTGCTTCTTTCTTTCTTTCTTCCTTCCTTCCTTCCTTCCCTCCTTTCCTTCTTTCTTTCCTCATACTTCTACTAATTCTCTCTACTTTTTCTCCCTTTTATTCTGAGCCGTGTGGATGAAAGGCTCTTGGTGCTCCAGCCAGGAGTCAGGGCTCTGCCTCTGAGGTAGGAGAGCCAACTTCAGGACACTGGCCAACAAGACACCTCCCAGCTCCACATAATATCAAACAGTGAAAATCTCCCAGAGACCTCCATCTTAACACCAGCACCCAGCTTCACTCAACGACCAGCAAGCCACAGTGCTGGACAACCTATGCCAAACGACTAGCAAAACAGGAACACAGCCCCACCCATTAGCAGAGAGGCTGCCTAAAATCATAATAAGGCCACAGACACCCCAAAACACACCACCAGACGTGAACCTTCCCACTAGAGAGACAAGATCCAGCCTCATCCACCAGAACACAGGCACTAGTCCCCTCCACCAGGAAGCCTACACAACCCACTGAACCTTAGCCACTGGAGACAGACATCAAAAACAGCGGGAACTACGAACCTGCAGTCTGCAAAAAGGAGACCCCAAACACAGTAAGATAAGCAAAATGAGAAGACAGAAAAACACACAGCAGATAAAGGAGCAAGATAAAAATGCACCAGACCTAACAAATGAAGAGGAAATAGGCAGTCTACCTGAAAAAGAATTCAGAATAATGATGGTAAGGATGATCCGAAATCTTGGAAATAGAATAGACAAAATGCAAGAAACATTTAACAAGGACCTAGAAGAAATAAAGATGAAACAAGCAACGATGAACAACACAATAAATGAAATTAAAAGTACTCTAGATGGGATCAATAGCAGAATAACTGAGGCAGAAGACCGGATAAGTGACCTGGAAGATAAAATAGTGGAAATAACTACTGCAGAGCAGAATAAAGAAAAAAGAATGAAAAGAACTGAGGACAGTCTCAGAGACCTCTGGGACAACATTAAACGCACCAACATTCGAATTATAGGGGTTCCAAAGAGGAAGAGAAAAAGCAAGGGACTGAGAAAATATTTGAAGAGATTATAGTTGAAAACTTCCCTAATATGGGAAAAGAAATAGTTAATCAAGTCCAGGAAGCACAGAGAGTCCCATACAGGATAAATACAAGGAGAAATACGCCAAGACACATATTAATCAAACTGTCAAAAATTAAATACAAAGAAAGCATATTAAAAGCAGCAAGGGAAAAACAACAAATAACACACAAGGGAATCCCCATAAGGTTAACAGCTGATCTCTCAGCAGAAACCCTACAAGCCAGAAGGGAGTGGCAGGACATACTGAGAGTGATGAAGGAGAAAAACCTGCAGCCAAGACTACTCTACCCAGCAAGGATCTCATTCAGATTTGATGGAGAAATTAAAACCTTTACAGACAAGCAAAAGCTGAGAGAGTTCAGCACCACCAAACCAGCTTTACAACAAATGCTAAAGGATCTTCTCTAGGCAAGAAACACAAGAGAAGGAAAAGACGTACAATAACGAACCCAAAACAATTTAGAAAATGGGAATAGGAACATACATATCGATAATTACCTTAAATGTAAATGGACTAAGTGCTCCCACCAAAAGACACAAATTGGCTGAATGGATACAAAAACAAGACCCTTATATATGCTGTCTACAAGAGACCCACTTCAGACCTAGAGACACATACAGACTGAAAGTAAGGGGATGGAAAAAGATATTCCATGCAAATGGAAACCAAAAGAAAGCTGGAGTAGCAATTCTCATATCAGACAAAATAGACTTTAAAATAAGGACTATTAAAAGAGACAAAGAAGGACACTACATAATGATCAAGGGATCGATCCAAGAGGAAGATATAACAATTGTAAATATTTATGCACCCAACATAGGAGCACCTCAATACATAAGGCAAATACTAACAGCCATAAAAGGGGAAATCGACAGTAACACATTCATAGTAGGGGACGTAAACACCCCACTTTCACCCATGGACAGATCATCCGAAATGAAAATAAATAAGGAAACACAAGCTTTAAATGATACATTAAACAAGATGGACTTAATTGATATTTATAGGACTCTCCGTCCAAAAACAACAGAATACACATTTTTCTCAAGTGCTCATGGAATATTCTCCAGGATAGATCATATCTTGGGTCACAAATCAAGCCTTGGTAAATTTAAGAAAATTGAAATTGTATCAAGTATCTTTTCTGACCACAACGCCATGAGACTAGACATCAATTACAGGAAAAGATCTGTAAAAAATACAAACACATGGAGGATAAATACACTACTTAATAATGAAGTGATCACTGAAGAAATCAAAGAGGAAATAAAAAAATACCTAGAAACAAATGACAATAGAGACACAACGACCCAAAACCTATGGGATGCAGCAAAAGCAGTTCTAAGGGGGAAGTTTATAGCAATACAAGCCCACCTTAAGAAGCAGGAAACATCTCGAATAAACAACCTAACCTTGCACCTCAAGCAATTAGAGAAAGAAGAACAAAAAAACCCCAAAGCTAGCAGAAGGAAAGAAATCATAAAAATCAGATCAGAAATAAATGAAAAAGAAATGAAGGAAACAATAGCAAAGATCAATAAAACTAAAAGCTGGTTCTTTGAGAAGATAAACAAAATAGATAAACCACTACCCACTCATCAAGAAAAAAAGGGAGAAGACTCAAATCAATAGAATTAGAAATGAAAAAGGAGAGGTAACAACTGACACTGCAGAAATAAAAAAGATCATGAGAGATTACTACAAGCAACTCTATGCCAATAAAATGGACAACCTGGAAGAAATGGACAAATTCTTAGAAATGCACAACCTGCCAAGACTGAATCAGGAAGAAATAGAAAACAGGAACAGACCAATCAGAAGCACTGAAATTGAAACTGTGATTAAAAATCTTCCAAAAAACAATAGTCCAGGACCAGATGGCTTCACAGGCGAATTCTATCAAACATTTAGAGAAGAGCTAACACCTATCCTTCTCAAACTCTTCCAAAATAGAGCAGAGGGAGGAATACTCCCAAGTTCCTTCTACGAGGCCACCATCACCTTGATACCAAAACCAGACAAGGATGTCACAAAAAAAGAAAACTACAGGCCAATATCACTGATGAACATAGATGCAAAAATCCTCAACAAAATACTAGCAAACAGAATCCAACAGCACATTAAAAGGATCATACACCATGATCAAGTGGGGTTTATTCCAGGAATGCAAGGATTCTTCAATATACGCAAATCTATCAATGTGATAAACAATATTAACAAATTGAAGGAGAAAAACCATATGATCATCTCAATAGATGCAGAGAAAGCTTGTGACAAAATTCAACACCCATTTATGATAAAAATCCTGCAGAAAGTAGGCATAGAGGGAACTTTCCTCAACATAATAAAGGCCATAGATGACAAGCCCACAGCAAACATCATCCTCAATGGTGAAAAACTGAAAGCATTTCCACTAAGATCAGGAACAAGACAAGGTTGCCCACTCTCACCACTCTTATTCAACATAGTTTTGGAAGTTTTAGCCACAGCAATCAGAGAAGAAAAGGAAATAAAAGGAATCCAAATCGGAAAAGAAGTAAAGCTGTCACTGTTTGCAGATGACATGATCCTATACATAGAGAATCCTAAAGATGCTACCAGAAAACTACTAGAGCTAATCAATGAATTTGGTAAAGTGGCAGGATACACAATTAATGCACAGAAATCTCTGGCACTCCTATATACTAATGATGAAAAATCTGAAAGTGAAATCAAGAAAACACTCCCATTTACCGTTGCAACAAAAAGAATAAAATATCTAGGAATAAACCTACCTAAGGAGACAAAAGACCCGTATACAGAAAATTATAAGACACTGATGAATGAAATTAAAGATGATACAAATAGATGGAGAGATATACCATGTTCTTGGATTGGAAGAATCAACATTGTGAAAATGACTATACTACCCAAAGCAATCTATAGATTCAATGCAATCCCTATCAAACTACCACTGGCATTTTTCACAGAACTAGAACAAAAAATTTCACAATTTGTATGGAAACACAAAAGACCCCGAATAACCAAAGCAATCTTGAGAACGAAAAAAGGAACTGGAGGAATCAGGCTCCCTGACTTCAGACTATACTACAAAGCTACAGTAATCAAGACAGTATGGTACTGGCACAAAAACAGAAAGATCAATGGAACAGGATAGAAAGCCCAGAGATAAACCCACGCACATATGGACACCTTATCTTTGATAAAGGTGGCAGGAATGTACAGTGGAGAAAGGACAGCCTCTTCAATAAGTGGTGCTGGGAAAACTGGACAGGTACATGTAAAAGTATGAGATTAGATCACTCCCTAACACCATACACAAAAATAAGCTCAAAATGGATTAAAGACCTAAATGTAAGGCCAGAAACTATCAAACTCTTAGAGGAAAACATAGGCAGAACACTCTATGACATAAATCACAGCAAGATCCTTTCTGACCCACATCCTAGAGTAATGGAAATAAAAAAAATAAATAAATGGGACCTAATGAAACTTCAAAGCTTTTGCACAGCAAAGGAAACCATAAACAAGACCAAAAGACAACCATCAGAATGGGAGAAAATATTTGCAAATGAAGCAACCGACAAAGGATTAATCTCCAAAATTTACAAGCAGCTCATGCAGCTCAATAACAAAAAAACAAACAACCCAATCCAAAAATGGGCAGAAGACCTAAATAGACATTTCTCCAAAGAAGATATACAGAGTGCCAACAAACAGATGAAAGAATGCTCAACATCATTAATCATTAGAGAAATGCAAATCAAAACTACAATGAGATATCATCTCACACCAGTCAGAATGGCCATCATCAAAAAATCTAGAAACAATAAATGCTGGAGAGGGTGTGGAGAAAAGGGAACATTCTTGCACTGCTGGTGGGAATGTGAATTGGTTCAGCCACTATGGAGAACAGTATGGAGGTTCCTTAAAAAACTACAAATAGAACCTACAAATAAAACTACAAATACGACCCAGCAATCCCACTACTGGACATATACCCTGAGAAAACCAAAATTCAGAAAGAGTCATGTACCAAAATGTTCATTGCAGCTCTATTTACAATAGACCGGAGATGGAAACAACCTAAGTGCCCATAATCGGATGAATGGATAAAGAAGATGTGGCACATATATACAATGGAATATTACTCAGCCATAAAAAGAAACGAAATTGAGCTATTTGTAATGAGGTGGATAGACCTAGAGTCTGTCATACAGAGTGAAGTAAGTCAGAAAGAGAAAGACAAATACCGTATGCTACCACAGATATATGGAATTTAAGAAAAAAAAAATGTCGTGAAGAACCTAGGGGTAAGGCAGGAATAAAGACGCAGACCTACTAGAGAACGGACTTGAGGTTATGGGGAGGGGGAAGGGTGAGCTGTGACAGGGCGAGAGAGAGTCATGGACATATACACACTAACAAATGTAGTAAGGTAGATAGCTAGTGGGAAGCAGCCGCATGGCACAGGGATATTGGCTCGGTGCTTTGTGACAGCCTGGAGGGGTGGGATAGGGAGGGTGGGAGAGAGGGAGACGCAAGAGGGAAGACATATGGGAACATATGTATATGTATAACTGATGCACTTTGTTATAAAGCAGAAACTAACACACCATTGTAAAGCAATTATACCCCAATAAAGATGTTAAAAAAAAAATACAGGGGGAAATTCAATAAAGAAAGCGATAAAGCCCATATCACACCGTGCAGGCCCAGATTAGCATTCTGATAACCCTAAGAGTATTCTCAACTCAAGCGTTATATTCCCAAATAATCACTGAGAGAATGAAAATAATGTGACAAGGAAATTTTTCAGAAAAAATAAGAGAACAGACATTACAGCTAACACACCAGTTGTGTTAGGGGAAACACTGACTAAACCACCCACCCTGGCCAGACACCACAGTAACCATTTGCATGAGTTATTTTACGACAGGAGGTCCTGGTAAGGAACACGGAACTAACAAGCCACCACCAATCAGAAGAATTCAGGAAAGGTCAAAGAGAGATGCCAGTCCATATGTCCTACCAATCTTCCAGAATCCTTCTCGCTGGAATCCACCTTGGCTGAGTGATGTGTGCGCCACCAGGAAGGACCCTGAGTCCGAATGACTGACCAGAGACAATCTAGAAACTAATCCCATCACCATAAAACCCATGACTGTGAGCCACGTGGCAGAGCAGTCCTCCTGGGTTCTCTTACCCACCTACTCTCCACCCGGGTGCCCCTTCCCAATAAAGTCTCTTGCTTTGTCAGCACGTGTGTCTCCTCGGACAATTCATTTCCGAGTGTTAGACAAGAGCCCACTCTCGGGCCCTGGAAGGGGTCCCCCCTTCCTACAACAGTTGTGGTATGATTCTCTGACCAAAGTTGCTGTGGCCTCTCCCGTTGCGGAGCACAGGCTCCGGACGCGCAGGCTCAGCGGCCATGCCTCACGGGCCCAGCCGCTCCATGACATGTGGGATCTTCCCGGACTGGGGCACGAACCCGTGTCCCCTGCATGGGCAGGCGGACTCTCAACCACTGCACCACCAGGGAAGCCCTAACCAACGTTTTTCATGAGAAGGACCCTAGAAACTCACACTAGTGAGAAGGTTCACCCTTCACTGGATTTTTATACAATGTGGTTAGTTACATGGTAGGTCAGTGTCCAGGTGTCAAGAGAAATGCAGGGTGACCGAGACAGTGATGATGAGCAGAGAAGGGTCCCAAAACACGCATGCCAAGAGCCAGCTAAAAGCCTTCTGCTTTCCAGGCCAGACATTCTGCTCTAAGCCACAAAGAACCCATACGAGCCACAGAGAGGCCAGAGAGGGCATCAAGCCTGCCTTAAAGGGAGGAATTCTGACTAATTTTTGTTTACTCTGTCTTCTAAAGAGCATGAGGCTTTGTGTCATGGGCCCAAGAAGAGGAAAAGTAGAGATGATGAGAAACACAGAAGTGGTTTTAAGTTTCTAATAGAATTCAACAACAGAAAAAAAAAAAAAAAAATCAAGGATCATAAGAAATGTGTTCTATTAAAAATAAAGTCAATTCCCATTCTTGATACATTCCTCTCTTCCATGGGGCACAAATGGTCCACAAATTTTTTTTTTTCAAAACAAATAGAGCTTCTGTGAATTTTGTAGACATTTCTATGCATTGAAAAGGATGGACCCAAAAATTTTCTGTGATTTTTCTTTCTAAATAAGTGTATGGTTGTTTAGACAAGCCTTAATAATAATAATAATAATAATAAAATACAGTGTGTACAGACTGTTCTAGCATTTAATTCTCACCACCACCCTCCAAGACAGGAGAGAATGTATTGCTATTATAATTTACAACAAAGAAACTGAGGCTTACAACAATCAATTTTCCTTGCTCAGAATACAGTCACAGTAATAAATGGTGACAATGGTTAGGGTCCCAGACCTTTGTCTACAGGTCCAACTCCTCTCTGTGACACCACATTGCCTTTCTTAGCCCAGTGACCAAACTTGGTGAAATGATGTATGAGGGTTCATTCTTGGCCTCCAGGCACTTTGGTACTGTGGGCAGAACTGGATTAAGTGGATTGTCTTTTTTTTTCATCATTATTAAGAAATGAAATGATATAATGGAATGGGTTGGAGGATTATTATAAAAGTCTTTTGTTTTTTACAAGGTCTAAATCACAAGTGGTACATCTGGGAGGTTACCTAATTATCTCCTTCCTATGAGAACTAATTTATACATTGGAGATTATAATGTACATAATCCTAATATGCAGTAAATTTAACCTGGAGAAAACTTACATGCTAAGGATTGGGAATCATTTGAAAGTCCAAGATAAAGATGGTTCAATGAGGGTAAAAAAATGCTTACATAGTCACTACTAAAGGTGTATATCTGAATAAATTTTATGCCATGAAAATGCCAAATATACGTTAATGAAAAAAACTGTACATATGGTATGATCCCAATTTTTATTTTAAAAATACTGCACAGCTCCCCCTATATGTGTGTGCATGCCGTGTGTGTGTGTGTACATGTAATTGGAAGGAAATATTATTAAATCTACAAAAAATGAATAGCATGGATTTTCCCTCTATGATGGGACATGGTTGATTTATGGATAATCTTAGTAACTACTTTAGTATTATGGTTATGCTATGGAGTGAGCGGCTGGATTTGATTTCCAAATCCATCACTGGTTGTATACCCTCAGGGATCCTTTACTTTTGTTGTTTCACATGTAAAATGGGAATATTACTATCTACCTTCTGCGCTACTGCCAAAATTAAAAGGGGTAATAGAAATACACAACAGACAGCACAGTTTCTGCACACAGTAAGCCCTCAAACATGGCAGCTGCTAATTCGTAAGTTCTTCTTTTATAGTTTTCTGAATTGTTCAAATTTTCTAAAAGAACTTGTCTATGTTTCCTAACCAGAAAGTAAAAACAAATATACAAAAGTTTTATAAAAAGTATTGAAATGAATTTAACTAAATTTGTAACCAAGGACATGATGAGGGCAGGGTGATAAGGTAAACTATTGCTACTTCACCACATTTCGTCTATTTTAATTCTAATAATTTGGTCAGGTAGCTCTAAATGAGGCATAGATCCTGGTAGTAAGGGTAAAGAAATGGAATTCCAATCGGATTTTGCTCTTCCAAAATCCATATGTGTTTCCAAAGTCCCAAGCCCTCCTCCAAGGGGTCCCTACTTCCAAGCTAGTTGAGAGAGAAAAATGAATATCAAAAACAATTCACAAAAGAGTAAAGAGTGCAAAGAGGCATAATGGGAATTCAGAAAGAAGGTCAGAGTGTCCTGGGGTAGTTAGAACAGGGATGAGGTGGAAACTGTTTCAGGCCCTGCGGGATCAATATTAATAATATATGTTAAAGGGATATGCCTATGAAGGCATTTGACTAAAAAGGCAATAGAGTGGCAGCATTTCCTGCCCTTCAAGTCTCCAAGGGTTATTTTTTTTTTAATTAGTGGAAAACAATTTGTTAAATGTTTCTATGGTTTTACCACTACATTTTCTTTCTTGCGTTACCACACTTCTAGTGACTTTTATTATGGCGCTAAAATGTTTCCCAGCCATTATCACCATTTCTACCCAGTTGACAGAATTTCCAGAAGGTGGGGAGTTGAATAAATATACAAATAGAGAAATAAGGAACGTCTGAAAATGCAGCTCTAGGACCCCCCAGCCCCATAAATATGCGCAGCATCTCTCAGTATACAAAGGCTTGTGCAGAAATCCCAACAGGATTCTCTTCCCAAAGTAAATAATTTCCAGTCCCATCACTGCATAAAATCCCCTATTGGAGGGCATGGTTCAGAGTTACTGTCATCACACTCATAGCTCTTTACAACTGAGACATTGTTTTAATTATAAAAGGGAATGTGATTTAGGAGAACCAAGGGAAATGTGGATGCCATTGGATAATAAGTGTAGACTTTAGTAGGCATCCATTGATTTTTGAGATCTTGATTCCTTGCTCATGGATCTAAAGAGGGTGTGAACGTGGTGGAGACATAGTGGAAGCAAAAGTGATTTGGACTAATCTCTAGAGGACCTCTAAGCTCCCTCTGATGCTAAGATTTTGTAGTAGTAATGACCATTTTCCAAGTACCTCTTATGTGTTGGATTTCTATTTATTTGTTCAACAGTAATTATTAGGTACCTATTCTTTACCAGGCATGGAGGAGGTAATGGTGAAAAAAACCCCGGCCACTTCCTGCCCTTAGTAAGTGGTTCATAGTCTAGTAGGAAGACAGTCAATCAAACTAAATTAAACCTGTGATAAGCACCACGATGGAGGAGAACTATAAGGTAGTTGAAGAAGACACAGAGGGAATTTGGTCCACTCAGCAAGATCAAGGAAGGCCTCCACAAGAAAGGGATGACCGAGCTAAGATATGATGAAGAAGCTGCCATTAAAGAGATGACGCACTGTGAGGGACACGGCAAGAATGAGGACCTCAGGCTTCCAAGAAGGCCCCTTCGTCTGCAGCAGAAGGAGCAAAGATGAGGACTGAAGCAGAAGAGCTGCAGAGGAAAGGAGGAGCCGGACCGTGTAGAATCTTCTACAATAATCTGTGATCAAAATTCTCACCCAGCTCTGTGAATTAGACAATATCCTTATTTTTCAGAATTGAAAATTGAAGCTCAGACCATGTGAGGAAATGGGCTTAAGGTCACACAGCTCAAAGTTGCCCAGTGGTGGGACTGGAACAAGGTCTATCCACTTCCAAAGCTTGGATTCTCAAAGGATTCTGCCAATGATTCATCATCTTTTGTGGACCCATTGTCCAGTAGATGTTCCCTCCAGATGAGCCCTGAAGGACAACTTTATTCTCTGGTTCTACGTTCTAACTTACTGCCCCACTGCAAACCAGTGCCTGTCCCATCACAGGGAAGAACTCTGCTGTGCTCTCCCAGGTAAGAAGCATGGTTGCTTCACCCATCAAATTTGAATCCTTGTTTTAGATAATGTCTTCTTTTCAGTTTTCTAGTCAAAGCCATTGGTATTCAATGCTCCCTTGGTTGACTATGGTGGCATTTGTTTTCAGGAAATCAAATGACCAGTTACATTGTTTCATTCACATACGACTTCTTTTTCTTGTTTATTAAGCAGGAATAGCAACGTTGGTTGTTTGTTATGTGCCATTTTGCTAGAGCATCTTACACATGTTATCTCAAGGCAACCTCAGTGAGTTACCCAGTGGGGTAGAGATGTATTATTATTCTCTCTTAACCAAAGAGGAAATTGAGTCTCCCTGAGTTTAAGTGGCTTACCTTAGGTTACACGTTTGTAAATGACAGAGGTGAGATTTGAATACAGGAGAACTGCCTGACTCCGAAACCACATTTTTAACTGAATGTTTCAAAAATTCAACTTCTAAAATAGAATTAGTGTTAGAAGAGAATTAGTGAAATAAGAAAATCCCGAAAAATACTGCATGCCAATATGTACTGTAATTCAACAATAATTATATTGTTAAACAAGGAAGAACCTATCATAAAAAGATTCTCTGAGGCTTTTGACACCAATTATGGGTGCTTTAGGAAATAAGTGTGATTTCCTAAATTAAGATATCAAGTTTAAGATGCAGGATGGTTCTTTTAAAAGAAATGGCCCTATTCCCAAAGATGAAGGATACATACATATATTTCGAGGCTGTGTGGGTGGGTGGAGGGGGAAGGGGGAATGGCAGGTTGGTAGAGAGAGGGAAATAATTATTCTATCTTGGTAATCTCTCAAAAATTACATGTTTGTTTTCAAATTATGTGGTAAACTGGGCTGGAGGTTGGGGACAGCATTGTTAAGGCCCACCCATAGAATGGGATGTTGATGCCTCTGCAGTGCTGTATTTCTTCCCTTCTAAAAAAGAAGGGTTTTTTCCTTCACGGTGCATTTACGTCAAAATTCTAAAACTTCTCGCATGCGCCTATCATATCAACCTTGTCAAGTCTCACTTGTTGAAATGAGTGGGATTTGAAAAGTTCTGAGTATGCTGTTACATTTTCCATTTATGTTCAGGGAATATGGCTGCGTGAAAATGTGGCCAAGTGTTGCAGAGGGGTTGGGGGAGACTTAAGGGAGAGACAGCGCTAAATGAGTGAAACCCAATAGATTGATTATTTCAGGTGGTGGAAGATAGTAGTCTCCATGAAGGCTGAGGCACAGAGTCTGCGAGGAAAACGCAGCTTATTTTTTACATGTTTTACTTTTATAGCTCTAATTAAGCTACTTGTTATATCAAATGCTAGAGTTTAAATAAAAGAAGCCAACATTTTTGCTTCCAAATGATATACAAGTTAAAAGTGTTCTATTTATTCTCACTGAAATAACAATAAAGATAGTCTTGGTTTTTTTCTTTTTTAAAATTCAGCAAGTGACAAAGAAATATCATGAAAAATATTTAGCTTCTATTAAGATTTGTCAACTTCCAGAAAATAAATTTAATATTTGTGTTAGATTTGGGAAAACGCAAACCTAAACCTAGCCCTAATTATATTTTAACCTTAACCCAAACTCTATATAATAGAGGGTGCTGGGCAAGAGAATAATCAGATGTTCTTTTAGTGGAGGCAGGAACTCTTTACTGATAGCAGAAAATCCACATGACTGTCAACTTCTATTTCTATAATTCTTAGTGTTTTTCTTTATATCACTACAAGTGAACATTTTCCAGCTTTCCCCAGAAGCTTCTATGTTTTGCAAAAAATTTAATTTGATGAAGATGCTTCTTAAATAAACAGCAAATTTCTTTTTCATTGATGGAGATCAAATGATTTCCTCCAGTAGCCAGTAGAGGGAGCTGTTGGCATTTGATTTGGCCTTATAACTCGACCTGGAAGTTCCCTTAATTAATTCAATGTTTGAAATCAAACCAGCCTTTAAATGTAATGATATTAATATGCAAGGATAGACGTGTAAACGTGGAGATTTTCCATTCCCATTCAACTTTCTACACAACCACAGATTTCTGGTTCTTCTGTGGGCCTCTTTTAGAGAGCTTATGTTATAGAAATGTTGGCAGCTCTAAATTAAAGCTACTCAGAACTGAGTTCATGCACCTAGGCAATGATTCAACATTTCTAAGGCTGATTGCAAGTCAAGAAAGAAAGCAGCTTCTCCTTCTTATGAAAGAAAGAAGGAAAGGAAGAAAGAAAGAGAAAGCAAAAAGCTGTTAAACTGAGAACAATACTTGAAGTACTCAAAGAAAAATTATATATTATATAGATTTATAAAAAATTTGAGTATCTCTAATCCAAGGGAAAGAACTCTCTGTAGTTAAGATTCTGGGCATATCTGACGTGGCCCTTGTGATGAAATACAGTATATTGATTTTTCTTATATTCCCTCCACTCTAAATTTATTTCTATAGCTGTGGGTTAGAAATACTCATTCTGATTCAGCTGAATATATTTCTCCTAAAATGAACATAAAAATAAACTAGTAAACATTTAAAACAATGAGATGAAAGACATGAAATCTCACCAAACTTGAAATGCTAAATTACCTGAAGAGAGAAAGAAGAAAGTAGAGTTCTATTTTGATCTGCATTAACAAGTAATTTTTAAATACACCATCCAAACACTGCCAACAGATTTCGGATTTCTCCATCAAGGTGCTCTAAAAGCATAATGGAGATAAAGGGTTAACAGTATTCCAGAGTACATAAAGAAGTGCTGTTTTCTTGGGACACTATGACACATTGCAATTTGCAAACTAAATGCTAAACCGGAGTCATTGCTCATGTTCAAAAAACATGAAAGGGAGTTTCTTAGGAAGAAAAAAAAAGATTTTTTTTTTTTTTTTAAATCTGAATGTGAACAATGTTCTACGCTATTTCCAAGTGGTGTGTAGTTCTTCAAATCACTTCTGCGCTTCCATGTGTCTGGCTTGGTCTCTGTTTTGTGTCGCTTTCTGGGCTTTCCAATCAACATTAATTTTGCTGCTCTTTCCGAGAGAATTTGTTAGAGGGAAAAATGAACCACGCATGCAGGTAGAGTTGGAAGGCAAGGGACAAAAGTGCCCGTATTGTCCTTCTTGAGTGGTTTAGACAGCTGGAACAAAAAAGCCCAGTACTATTAAACATGTAACTTTAGGTGAAATTTTGTTCCATGTGAAACATTAATTTTAATAGAGACTTTATATATAAGCTGTGGTTTGAATAATAATGTAAAATTAAATTTAAATTGTAAATAACGTCCAGATACTAGTTGTTTCCTGGCTCAAATTCTTCAGCACATATGGTGCTAGCATAAGCTTGTGCCTGTCTGCCTACTCTGGGTAATTTTGCATGCAAATAGTTTTAGTGCCTATGTTGAGGTGCTAAAACGTGTTTAGTACACTTGAAAATATTTGCATTGCAAAAGGAGAGCAAATCTCCTGAGGAAAATCAGATTGATATTTTGTATTAAGAGACCACTCTGGGCACTGCGTGGCATTCTTCTATGGAGAATTCTGTTTACAGTGCAACTAGCATTTTTAATTGACTTTTAGAAAAGAAGCTCTGGCTACAGCTTTGCCAGGTTTATAAACCGTTAGACCATCTCTGGCAACATTCAGTGCATTTATCAGGAGGAGAGAGAAAGCAAACGAAAGAATCGAATTGCCTTGGCTGGACGGTAGCTTTTCATGCCTCAGTTTGGTGGACTGTTAGGATAAATGTGTTAATTATAATGAAAAGTTTCAGCTGGAGTGTGCCTAACTAATTAGCTAACTAACTAACCAGCTAACTCAGGAAAGGCTTTAGCACAGGGAAGCAGCAGTGATGCTGGGTGTGAGGCCGCACACACGCTCCCATTTGCCTCACTCCCATCTGCTGCATTTACAGGAATCAGTTCGTTAAGAGTCTGAATTGAATCCAAATAAAATGCATTTCTGATGCAAGCCCGATGACTGGTGCCATTCTACGCCGCATTATGTCAAATTAGAGCTCGGTTGGGAATGAGGGTACAAAGATCTTACGTAAACATTGCACGCATAGAACACTGAGTGAATAAAAGTCTAGAGAAATTTAACATCCCATTTCTAGAAATGGGTCCACCCTTCTCCTGTCCTGAGCTCCCTTATAAAGTAACAAATAGAATTCAAGGGCCGTGCTAGTAAGAGGTTTGTGAAAATTTTCTTGTAACTACCTTTTCAACGTTTATGGAGAATTTTATTTTATTACATTGACCAATTCAGGTGTAGCATGTCCTTACAAAATGAAAGTAAGTCAGTGTCCGAAAGATAAACAGATGACCCGAGGTCTACGAGAGGAATTCAAATTGTGGGACTTTTCTGTCTGCACCTCCCTCTTCTGTGAAGAAATGATGCCACATGGAATTTTAATAACACCCATTGTAGAGGAGTTTTTCTATCGCTTGCAGCCCAAGCTCCACATAAGGGATTGCCTAGTATAGATGCTTATATTGGCTGAAGCTCTGGTGTTCCATTCAGATTTTCTCCCCGTAGTTTACCCTTCCACGCCTAATTTTTTTTCCATCTCTAACACTTCCTATTGTGTGCAAGGTGCAGTATTTTGTGTCAACGAATAGCCACAGACAGGTAGCAAGAGCCAAAAGGAATTCATTGTGAATACACACCAGTAGGGAGGCGTTGACTGTGTTGGTGAAACTCCTGACAACCACCTCTTTCCTTTAAAATAATCTTAAAAAAAAAAAAAAAAAAAAAAAGCTTCTGCTGTCTGTGGGATCCTGGCACATCAATCAATCCATTAAGTAAATAAGGCAATAACTAAACAATAAATCATTCTGAATTTCACGCATGCACAAACCTTTTGATACATAAATTACAAGAAGGGTTTAGATTCTGAGGCTGTACAGCCTACTATCCAATAATTTTCCATACAAGATAAAGAGCTATTCTAAACTGTGGTGCATCGCTCATTCTGGTCCCCAAATCATGGGGCTTCTTTGCATCCCCTTGGTGGTATGATGTATGATGCATGGCATGGGAGTGTGTGAGGGTGTGTGTGTGTGGGGGGGTGCATGCTGTTAGGGGGAAGCCTACCACACATTTCTGCCATCACAGACTGTGGGCAAACAGCTGTCTCCACAGCTGAGGCCACTGGAACCGCATGCGCTGCTCCAGTAACTCGAGAGCACGCGGCTGGTCCCTGGATGGCACAGAGCACTGTGCCTGCAGCAAAGTGCTGGAGCTTTCCTGAGGCTGAGCGGGCGGAGCCTTTGCCACCAGACACAATAAGCATCTGAAATGGGGGCTCATGAATAATTCATCCTTGGTGTCCTACAAAACAAAGAAATGATATGTTTGCTGGTAGATAACTGTGTTGTGGCATTTGTAAATCTTTCTGAATGTGGAGTGGATCATGTTTCTTGTTGGTAGAGAAATATGTTTTTTTTTTTTTTTCTTTCCTGAAACGAAAAGTTGGTAGTTTGATGTAACAATCCTACATTGAAGGTCTTCCATGAAATACTGGATTGGATTAGGCTAATTTGGCTCATGATTTAGGAATTTTTTAAAAATCTCATTCAGTGAAGAGGGATGGTAAAACGGTTTTACAGCAATAAAATACAGCAGGATACCAAACTCTCAAGGAGAGTATTGTTTTCCTTGGTAGGCAAGCAGCCCACCCTTGGCAATGCGAGTTTCATTACTATAGACTAGAGAGAGTGGTGCCTCTGGCATCACAGGACAGCATGGGGAGGAGTAATTCTTCACTTTTCACTAAAATATTAGTAAAAATGATACTTTGGTGAATTGAGCCCTAAATTGTTTTAGTGATAGTTAAATACCCACTAATTTAACACGAGTTAAATTGGCAATAAAAATGACCCCCAACCAAGTTGAGCCACCATCCTGTTTCTGCACAATAGTTCTGGACCTAATGCCAGGGATCTAGAAAGCCGTTGGGTAGAGTTTATGCATTTGCATAGCGAATATTTCCAGTGTTGTCTAAAGTAGCTAGCTGTTCAAACTTATCATAATTAGTATTTATAATTAGTATCTGTGTATTCATTTCATTTATTCTTTAATATCTGTGTACTCATTTCCCCGAGGGATTAAAAAAAAAGAAATTGATTTAATAGTTCTTCATTATCTTTGAAACGACAACCTGGCAAAACAAATCATGGCTGATATACTCTGTCATCTCTCCAATAATTATCTCAAATCTGTCTTCTAGTATTCACTCATACTTTTACCATTTTTTTTTTTTTGTAAATTTTGTTTTGCAGTATCTCCTTGTCATCCCCCTGGCTTTCAGGTTGCCCAGGAATGATTGTACATCCATAAACCTCACACAATTCGATATGCTTGGCAGGGAAAGTCAGAAAGAAGGCAGGCTGATTTTGCTGAAAGAAAGAAACAAGCAAAAACAAAATATGGATCTGCCAATTATATGCTGGCGTGAAAATACTACTCCTTCTTGCTTTCAGGTACGTAGCAGGAGCTCCAATCAAAAGAAGAGCAGTAAATGCTGTGTGAAGCGCATTTTTGTTTTTTGCTGCTGTTATCTGTATCTTTAAGCTCCAATAATGTATCAAATAGTAGACTCGCCAATACGTACAGGTAATGACTCTTTTTCTTTACCTTGGCTGTGTAGGATTAAGATTGTAAATAGAATGATGGTGGGACAAAAATTGTTTCCTGCCTTTTTAAAAGATAAGTAGATTTCCAGTGGAGATAATAACTAAATAAGTGGTAGGGATGTCCTGGGGCCAGGGAGATAATCATGAGAAATAGAGGTTACGGCCTTAAGATGAACACAACACAAACCAAACCTAAAAGGCCTGAGGCAGAGGTTAATAGAAATTCCCCTCTTTTCCCATTGGCCGCTCACACCCGTGTGTTCCTTCATCACCTCCTGTGTAGTTGGCTGTAGTGAGACAGCAGAAGTCTCTCAGGCCTCCTCTTCCTGAGGAGAGGAGACCTTTTTTCGGGCTCCGTCAGCTATTGAAAGAGGCTGATTGCTCTTTTTTTTTTTTTTTTTGCGGTACGCGGGCCTCTCACTGTTGTGGCCTCTCCCGTTGTGGAGCACAGGCTCGGAAGCGCAGGCTCAGCGGCCATGGCTCACGGGCCCAGCCGCTCTGCGGCATGTGGGATCCTCCCGGACCGGGGCACGAACCCGTGTCCCCTGCATCAGCAGGCGGACTCTCAACCACTGCGCCACCAGGGAAGCCCTGATTGCTCTTTTAAGAACATCACACCTGGACTGCCAACATTTTGTTTTGCAGTGTGTCAAAGAATCCTTTATGGGAATGACAAGCAAATTCATGACCCTTATTTTGTGTACGATTCATTTACATATCCAAGAACTATAAGGAAATTTAAAGGAAAGGCATTTAATGATGTGTGCTACAATAACACAAATAGTAACCAAAGAGGAGAGACCGCAGAAAGTCAATCAACAACATATAAAATTGCTAGTATATTTAAGGTTAAGAGAAGCCAGGATCTTTGGATCAGAGAAGCTTGGAAAATGTCAGTTTTCCAAAATTTCAATCCTGTCTCTGACACATTTATATTATGATAGACACAAAGTCCCTAAATACGTTTACTCATCTGTAAAATGGGGACAAAAATACATACTTCACAGAGTATTTTAAAATATCAGAACTAGTGATCTTATGTATGGAAAGCATGTTGGTAATTTGTAACTTTCTAAGCATATTAGAGTCACCTGGAGAGCTTTGAAAAGCTACCGATGCCCTGTTCCCACCTCCATTCAATTAAATCAGAATCTCTGGGGAACGGGCCTTGGCATCATAGTTTTGAAAAGATCTCCAGGTAATTCCAGAGCACAGCCAAAGATCTGACCCACTGATGGAAAAGCCTGAGACTGGATGAACACTCAGTAAATATTATCCATTTCTTCTTGTTCATGTCATATGAATATCAGCCCAATCAGGACACAGATTTTTAACGCTGGAAGGAACTTGCAAGGGCAGTTAATCCACCTCTGTGCTTTGAAGGTAAAATAGCCGATACCAGGAGGATTAGTGATGTACCCATGGTCACAGAGCTAACGGTGAGATCCCAGTATTTGTACTAGAATTCTGAAGTTGTCCTCTCTGGCACAGCTTTTAAGAAGGAAAGTGAGGTCTCAGAGAGGCTAAGCTTTATCTTTCCTTAACTTCTTTAGTTTCTCAACAGTATTTTATCACAACGAGGATATAACTAATGTCAGAAGTAAAGGATTAAGCCCTCAGCTATGGTCCTCATTAGCACTGTAATGACCTAGACCTAGGAGCATTCATTCATAGAAACTTTTGAGCAGAAAAACTGAGCTCCAGCAATGCTTGCACAGAGAAGGCATATGCATATATAGTTTGGCTTCTGATACTAGGTGTCATAAAGCTTCTCCACCTTACTGAGTAGTTCCTGTGTGACAGATATGGAAAATCAGAGCAATTTACCACCACACAGTTATGAGACATCATACAGGTGCATTTAATTCTTTTTCTTGGCAGTACGTGGGCCTCTCACTGTTGCGGCCTCTCCCATTGCGGAGCACAGGCTCCGGACGCGCAGGCTCAGCGGCCATGGCTCACGGGCCCAGCCGCTCCGCGGCATGTGGGATCTTCCCAGACCGGGGCACGAACCCGCATCCCCTGCATCGGCAGGCGGACTCTCAACCACTGCGCCACCAGGGAAGCCCAGGTGCATTTAATTTTTAATTACTCTTAAAAATGTTTTTAATAATTAGTAGCAATAACCACTAATTGGCACCTAAGCCATTCTTGCACCAGCAGGCAAACTGTAGGTTTACCTCTGTACACCCACCCCTAATCAACTGAAAATTGCTTCAGTGCTTATCTTATAATTACTGCGCTTAATGCTGTTTACATTGTTTGCAAGCTTTTGTAATTAATTAATTTTTTTTTTTTTACCTCCGAACCTGTACATGGAACAGTAAAGATTAGTCCTTTGCTCAGTAACGTCTTATTTACATTGAATTGTTTAGACACACATAAGGGGGGAAATAATGGGTTTTGTTTTTACCTGCCAGATGTATTTGCTCTGTTTATATGATAGACAGATCCCATGTAGAATTTTGAACTGCTCTAGCTACCTTCTTGTCTGTCTGGTTCTCCTCAAGGCTGTCGGACCATGGCACAATTACATTTTCAGGCAGACTCTCAGACTCTATATACCTTTACCCCTTCCACATTATTGATTTTGCAAAGATTTATGGGTAAAGGGCAATCATTTGAGAACGTCCCTATTAAAGTAAAGGCCAGAATAGTTAAAGTTGCAGTTTGTTCCTTGGCAGTCAAGAACTGATATATATTTGCGCCAATCATTGTGCCTTTGATCTGGAAAGTGGCAGTCACAGTGAACTGCTAAAAAAAAAAATCATGAAATAAATTGAGATATTGGTATGCTAAGCTAGTTTTAGAAATAAGTGATGAATCTGCCAATGTTGTCATAGTAGTAAATGGCAAATAAAATATTATGATAAAAGAGGCAAAAGATAAAAATCTGACTTTATAATTGTCGACCATTAGGTACGGGTTACGAACTGCTACTGGACAAAGACATGGGTGGGAATATTCCTTCTTTTCTTTATTCATTCACTTGTTTAATAGTTACTGGGAATACGATGTGCCCAGCAATGTGCCAGACAATGGGGATGCAAAAAGAACAAAACATGATGGGACAGTGTAGTCTTGGGAGTCAGAAAAAAACTTAGTCTGAAAAGCTTGACTCCATAACTAAGTAAACGGGACACTTTCAGAAAATTATTTGATCTCCCAGAACCTCATTGGTGTCATCTGAAAAGTGAAGATAGTGACAGCTCTTGAAGGCTCATTTTGAAAATTAAAAGAAATCCCATATGTGAAACACTCTGTACTTTTCTGTATGTATGTTAATGCATGTATGCTATAATTTTAATTAGACCAAAGAACTCCCAGTCCAGTGAGAGAACGAGATATACTATCACTCACAGGGTTCTTTGACTGCAAGCAACAGAAACAGGTTCTGGCTGCCTAAGCAGGAGAGAAATTTATTGGAAAGCTCTTGGGACACTCACAGGATCAACGAGAAGGCTGGAGAATCAGGCTTGAAAATAGAAGAAGAACTAGCATGTCTAAGGGTTTAAGTACCAATAACTTCTCAACAGTCTTGGAGGGTGCTGCCAGTGAACAAATGCATTCCAATTTTTTTCCCTGTTCTTGTATCTTTCTGTTCAAGATTCAAGACTCAGGAGAAGGAGAGAGGGAAAGAGGGAGAAAGAGAAAGGAAGGGAGGGAGGGAAGGAGAGAGAGGAGTTAATAGAGTTTAGTCATGTGCCTATTCCTTAGCAGGAGAGGCTGGGGGCCTTGATTTATAGGTGCACTGAGACGTATACATTGGGGAAGAAGTAACCCCCCCAATGGAACTCTGATATTACCACAAAAAAGGGTGATTGGTGATTAGTGATCTGAAATCAACACAGAATATGTAACACAGAATCTGATTACAGTGTCAGAAGTAGGGTTGGTTTCACACACATGTCATCTGTGCAATCACAAAAGTCCCCACACTTGATCTAACGCTCTGTGCCACCATTAAAAAATTCCTAGTAATTTATAAACAAGGGCCACATATCTTCATTTTGCACTGGGCTGTGTAAATTTTGTGGCAGGTCCTGGTCATATGTTCTACTGTAGGGATCTATACACAGCTCCATGGAAGCACAAGAGACGGAAGAATATCCAGGTAAGAATTCATGCAATGGTCAGGGAAGGGTTCGAGGGCTAAGAATTAAAGCATCAGTCAGAGTTTACAGAGTGAAGAAAGGGGATGGGGGGCATTCAGGTAATGAAAACCAAGAAGCAAAGGCCAACAGAATTTCCTATGATCAAGGATATTAAACATGATTCTGGCATAGCTGTAATTAAAGTCATCCTCTTGAAGAGTGGTAAAGCAGAGACATTACGATTACAGACTGGAGAAATATACTCTCTGTTCCACAGTACAAATCAGCAGAGGAGACCTGGTGAGCTATGGGAAGGCTCCCACCAGAGCCAGATAAACCAGGATGCTTCTAGGCCACTAGAAACCCATGGTTTAGAAACACGTGGCTTAACCATCATCCAGTTCTTGCTTGCAGCTAGCCTCCTCCTGAAGTCACTGGAAGCAAAGCACTGTCCGCAGTGCATGCTCCTGTCTTCTGGGCACCAAGCACCAAGTTAATGGCAGGGTTTTAAGTGGGATGGTGGAGAGGAGAGCATGGCAGTCTAGCTTCGCTTTCTATGTATTATTTTAGAATCGATGCAACTTTGTTTTTCAGTATTTTCTGATACCAAGACTCTCCTCTTTCATTGAATATTTTTATAGCATTTTAGGTTTCTAGCCCAATACGTTTCCAAAATATAGATTTTCTGAACATGCACAACCAGGGCTCCTTCAGCCTTTGCTGGAATACCTCCAGTCCATTCAAGTTTTTGGATAGATGTAATTTGTCAAAGATTTTTCTTCTATTGAGCTGAACTTGACCTTTTTGTAACATTCACCATGAAATGTTTTGGAATCACTTGGATTAAGCCTCACTCCTCTTCCCCATGCAAACACCAAATATATTCTCTAAGTACAGTGAAAATCTTCTTTGCTTCTGAGGCCCATTCTAGTGGGAAAATATCTATAAGGTTTTCTTTAAAAAGCTCCTTTTAGCACCGTGAGAACTATAAACTATATGGTGGAGCCTAAGAGGATCCTTCTGTGGGCTGAATAGGATTGTGTTATATTTCCAGGGTAACGCAGGCCTGAAAGTTTCTCCTGAAGATTCATTTTGCCTTCTGAACTTCATCCTCTCCGTGGGAAACAACTTTCTCCATTCCCTCCATCGTTTGTAATGGACCAGGCTCCCATCCAGCTGAATCCATTGCATGAGACGTGGAGCCCGTCACAAACACACTTGTGCCAGGAAGGACAGCCCAGACATTTGCTATCTCTGTCTCAGCTTTCTCCAGTTCCGTTCTTGGGTTGCTTGTCTAGGGACACACCCATATGCACTATTTCCCTGCTCCCCTGACAGTGGGAAGAAATGGCAGATTCCTCAACACTAGGTTTTCGAGGGAGTCCTTCTTTTACAAGATTTTCCCTAAATTTTAGTGAGATTTTTTTTCAATGTGCTACAGTAGCATGCCTTCAGATGGGGGTGCTGAAATTAACCTACTCAACAAAAACAAGATCATCTTCATAATGGCAATTTTGTTTTGTTTTGTAGGGAAATCAAGTCAATGCTTATAGGCTCTTTTCATAAGCATAAACGTTCATTGAGTAAAAGGAAATTAGAAATGTACATCCTTGGATATTTGCCAGTGAGTCATATTGACAAAGGGCTTCTTTTGCAACCAACATCTTACTCCTGAGTATCATTTCTTCTCTTTGGTTGCATGACAATATGCGGCCTCTTAATGCTGAAAATGAAATCATCACATGCTACTCCCTTACCCCTCAAATATCAGGTTCAGGAAAACAATAAGAGATAGCTCAACTTTCTTCTCATGATCTCTTTCTCACTCCCTATACCCTAATGACCTTTGTATACATTTTTCACTTGATTATTTGCTTTCTGGCCAAGGTAGAACTGTACAATCTCATCACGAAGAGCTTGACTGGATTTGAGATAGTATCAGCAACAGATACAGAAAATTAGAGAAAGGTAGAAATAATTACAGAAACAGCAGCTAGATTATTTATAGAGCAACTACTATGAACCATGCCTTCTGATGGGAACAACACATACATTTTCTTAAATCCCGGCAATGCTGTAAGGCAGGAATTATTACTCACATTTTAAAGATAAGGAAACTGAGGCTCAAAACCTTTAAGTAACTCTGCCCAGTTTGGGCTGCTCTTAAATGGTGGAGTGAGGGTTCAAAGCCATTTGACCTAACTTCCAAAGTTTATGTTGCAGGTAAAGAAGTGAAGAGAAAAGCCTAGGCTTGAGACACCTGGAAGAAAGTAATCTAGACTTGGCTGCATGACTGCCTAATATACTATCTTACGATGTCACGGGCTGAAGTGTGTATGTATACCTCACATTATTTCCAGGGTAATTTGGAATTCTTTTCACTAAATATTGAGCTTTTAAGATATTTTAATAGTGATCAAAATTTGGGTTATAAGTGTCTTGATTTAAGCCATCCTGATTAGATGAAAAGGATGCATATATGTAGAGCTATAATTGATAGCAATAGAGAACCATAATATATTAATTCTGTTTAATGCTGTTGGCATTGTCATTTGTTTTCTTGAGGCAAAGATTAAAAAGATATTACATATCAAAATATATTTTAGACATAAACATTCTTTTTTCAACTTTTTAAAATAGAAAACAATATGCATATTCAGAGTCAATCCAGCTTCAACTCCATTTACTATTTCAAAATTCACTCGGAGTTTCAAACCACTCTGAGCTTCCCTTTTCCTTTTTGTCCAGTGGAGATATGCACTTGACGGCCCTGCTTAATAAAATAAAATGTCAGTCCTCCAAGGCTGGCAATGCAGCGTGAATCAAAGTGTAGGCAGGGCGGCTAGACCAGACAGCTAGGACTCTCCCCTCCATGAAGGAGTCACTTGTTTCTTGGCCAACTGTGACGGGGTTAGACTTGTTTTTGTTAATTGAATTAGAGGTTCTAAGCCACAGTGGTAGAATAATAGAAACACCCCTAATATAACTTGAAGGAGGGCTCTGAGATCTATACCAGCCAGAGAGTCTCCCACTGTTATCAAATTAGATCTGGGCTTGGTATCCTAAGACGAGCTAGTGGGTTTTATTACATAGCTTGCTAGTACGTAAGTAGCACAGAGTGAATTTCCTTAGAAACGACCTAAAGTAAAAATTACGAGCAAGAGAAGGAAGTGTTAACTTGTACTTTTCCAAAACCTGGGTGTTTTCCTTATATCTCAAAGTCATTGGGAAATTCAAATCAGAACAAGATGTGAAGTCACCATTCAAAGCATAAAGCATTCTTATTTTTAAAACTGGCGGATGGCAGATAGATATATCTTATAGTCCGATTTAGTAGTCATAAATCCTAATAGCTGGTTGGGAAGCTTTCCTGACTTCACTTTTTAAATTTATTGTATTGCACTTATTGTTGGAGCTGGGTCCTGGTGTAACTGCGAGAGGCCTGGGTGCTCCAGTCAGAGGAAACTTGGATGCCAGCATCAGCTATGCCACCTCCTCACGGTATGACCTGCACCTCTCTGTCCTATTTTCCATCTGAGACATGGAAGACAAATGCCCTCAGAGGGTTTGGTAAGGAATCCACAAGTTAATATCTAGAAAGCATTTAGAAGCCAGCTTGGCTCAGAGTAAGTACTCAGGACCTGTTAGGTGTTATTATCATTAAGCAGATAGAATGTCAAATATTTTCAACATTCATAAGTAGAAACCATCAGTGCTGGCATCTAGGGAAACTGTGTAGTGCATGGGTATTTTATTTTCCACACTGACTCCAGCTGAGAAGCACTTGGTTTTGCATGGGGTCACCAGTAGTGGTCAGCGGACAGGAGAGACCCCCCCCCCAAAAAAGAAAATGCAACTTCAGCTCCCAAGAGAAAACTCCATATGCCTCTGCTTGTTTTTTTTAAAAATACGAATTTAATTCTATGGAATGGATTAAAATATTCTAGTGAGCCAAGAAGCCTGATGGTCCAGAGAGAAGAAGCCGAAGATCTCTGAAGACAAGTTCGTGGTCTCTCTCATTCCGCGTTTGGAATTCTAGGTAGTAGTTATTCTCCGAAGAGAGCTAGGAGCTAAGACTAAGGACTCTAAACACAGCTTTAGACCATAGTGACCCTCGGTTGTTCACGGTGGCCCCAATATTTTATGTTGTGGCCTCTTAGATATTGTGGCATTACATATGGGAGGAAAAATTCTCTTGGGCACGATGTGGGGGACAGGTTCCATGCTTCTCAATCCCTCTGCCCTTGACTTCCGTTCCCCTGCATCACTTTTTTTCTTCGTAGCATCATTAGATATCCTCAGTCGACTTTTGAATTATTTTAAAAGGTTTATGTTCTAACATGTAACTAGACTCATAAATTATCTCTCAACTTTCCCTAATTTTACAGCTAAAGGAAACAGAAGATTGAGACAGGCTAAATGAAGATCACAAGCCCAGTCAGTGTGGAGCTGAATCTGAGACCCAGGACTTCTAATGTCTAGTTCAAAGGGTAAGTGGAGAGATTTAATAGTAGCATACTGGATTCATTAAATAGTAATAATAATAATGATGATGATGATAGCGAATACTTTTTCAGTACTTAGGTACCAGGCACTGTTTTAAGCACTTTGCATTTCTTAACTACTGTCATCCTTACGAGACTGTGAGGAAGGTATTACCATCATCTCCATTTCACAGATGGATAAACTGATGCATGGTGAGGTTAATAAACTTGCTCAAGGACCCAGATATTAAGTGGAAGAGTGAGGATTTGAGTCCATATAATCCAGCTACCACCAAGTCCAGGCTTTCAAATACTATACAACGTCTTACTCAGTTAGCTGTTTCAGCCCACATATAGTTTAACTCATTATTATTAATCTGTTTTTCTTCAAAAAATCATTAACTCTTCAGGCTACTTATTAGAAATCAAGAATTCATCAAAAGCCACACATGCTCATTTTGTACCTTTCATATTAGTTTATCTATGTTCACAGAAAACTTTTTTAGAATTGCCATATATATATAGAGAGAGAGAGAGAAAGAGAGAGAGAGAGAGAGAGAGAGAGGAGAGAAGAGAGAGCTACAGTATCCAGGGCCTTTATCTAGGATAGCAGGAAGTGATATTCAGATTGTTAATGTATTCTGGCCAATTAAGTTAACAAAACTGTCATGCATAGAATATCCACTTCTAAAAAAATGGAAATAAACTTGACACTAAAACTGTACTCATCATAATTCAATTTCATTTAAATTCTGATTTGGAGGACATGACAAGTTTTGTAGTGTCTCCAGCTTTCTCTATTAACACCATTTTACTTTCCAAAGAAGGAGGTATATAAGAGGGGTTGACAATTAATTTGTCTTTAAATAATATTTCAGGAATTTTCCTAAAAGTTATTTCACGCAAATATATGCTTGGAGTCCACTGCTTTTGTTTGTCATTTCCTAATGTCTAAATGCAAAAAGTCAAAATAAATTTGAGTTATTTAAGCCCAGTCGTCTGATGGATCCCTTGCAATGAGATTTCCCTCTCTCATTAATCCTCACATATACCACAGTGGGATTTACAAAAAAGGGAAGAGGTTTGGGCATATTCTGTCATCAATAAAAAACATCAAACTTGGTAAATGATAGAACGTTTACATGAGAAATGGACATTCCAAATAATAATCAATGATGTCTAATCCACAAGTTAGGAAGACAGTATCTGTGCTTCATACCTGAATACACAATATGTTATATGTGGAAATTTGTTGGTCTTCACCAAATAACATCCAGAGGTTATTAGGTATCTATTATATTTATTATAGTTTTGCTACTCACATGTTCATAAACTAAACTCTCTTATCTTACATTAAAATAAAAAGGTCTGTGTAAAGAACCCATTCAAAGGGTTACGTCTTAAAATAAGGGGCATACTCTAATTTTGCTATAGATTTGTTTCTTTTTTTAAATGAACGTGGCCAGAAATAATTATTTTCCTTGCAGGGGCAGTAATGCAGTAATGCTAAAAACTGGTATTGCAGGTATCAAACTTTCCCTTAGTCTTTAAGTCTTTATTTGGAATTTACCCTATAGCAAATAAAAAAGAACAATGGGGAACACACACAACCTCATGTGAGTGTACACACACACACACACACACACGCTCAAAGAGAAAACCTCCATTGAGGACCCAGCCATCCATCCCCTGAAGAGATGTAATCTATGTGTAACAATGCTTAAATCAGCACGACATTTACAACACATATTAAGTGGTTTGTTATTTATTTCAAGACTTTAATTGGAACAATATATTAACAGCATTGTTGCAACAGTTCCACTTAAGGATATTTTTTTTCCCTAAAAAGAGAAAGAGAGGGAGAGAGAAAGGGAGAGAGCGAGAGAAACAATCACCCAGAATTACGCTACAACCCGTTAACGTTATTCCTTTAGCCAGAATGAACTGTGAAAGTTGAAGGAAAAAAAAGGGAAACTAGTTTCAGAAACCATATTTTAAACTCGATTCCATTTTATTAAACCCAGACGAGCTTTTTTTCTGCCATTACTAATATAACCTATTATGAGAATTTTTTTTTTTCCCAGCGACAAAAACAACACCAACTTTCCCTCCCTAAGAGCTTCTTATTGTTCATTTTTGTTGCTATTTGGAGAAAAACTCATTAAAATATTATGAAGCACAGCACGTAATGATGTGCCAGTCTTCGCCAATGAGGAACATCTGTAGCCTGGTATATGTATATTTATATTACAGTCAACCTGAATGCAGACTCTCGCTCTCACCCCTTCTTTCCTTGCCTCTGTGCTACATTTCTTTGTCCCGACTACAGAGCCCGGCAAACGTGTGAAGTGCACAGGCTACAGTGCACGCATTGTCAGCCTCTGGGGCTCCAAGTGCCAAATGTTATTATTTCATCATTAGCCCGGAGCTCACGCCAGTGTAAACTGTGCTCTGCTAAATGCCTCCAAACCTTCCTCTTTTTATTCTTCCAGTTATTTTTAAAATGTATCTTTTCCCTCCTTTCAGTTCTCTGGCACAGAAGAATCTGCAAAGTGCATCCAACACACACCCAGCTCCCAAATCCATGCTTCTCTCCCTCTTTACATTATTCCACTTGCTTTCAAATCAAAGAACCTTGGGCATAATGAAAACATTGAGAGCTTGCCTATACCACAAATATTTGTGGAAAGCACATGGTGCCATTTTGCCAGACTACTCTTATTTGTTAAACTGAGTTAAGTGTAACACGATTCCAAAAACTGCCTTTAGAATGAAAGACAAGGCTTGTAAAGCCAGGGAGATAATTACCGCAATCTGGGTTACAGAAAATGCAAAACAAAGGAGCACAATCCCATTTTGCGTGTATGTGTGTGTGTGTGTGTGTGTGTGTGTGTGTGTGTCTCTGTCTGTGTCTGTGTGTGTGTGTGTGTGTTGCGTGTGGGTCTTTTTGTTTTGTTTTGTTTTGTTTTTTTCCCTTTGTTGATGTACCCAAACATGTAAATATTCCATGGCGTGTGTTGTACAGAGATGAAAATCAACCCGAATCCTGCACAGACAGAACAAAACACACCCTCTGTAGTGGACAGTGGCATATTCGTGGTGGCAGTATCTTTTCAGAAGGGAGGGCTTATTTTCTGTTTTATTCTCCCTCCATCTAGCAAACACCCACCCAAGTGTGGCAGTTATCACCCGTTGCCAAGACTCTGACACCCACCTAACCTTCCTTTGAAGCTGTCAATCTATTTTTGCACAAGGAAATAAAAGTTAATTTGAAAAGAACTTAGGTTCTAAAACCTTTCCTATGAATCCATAAAAATACTGAAGAATCCTCCACTCCCTCTTCCCCATGTTGTTTTATGGGGATTATTATGCTATCAGCCTTCCCATTGTTAGGATTGTTGTCCTTTGGGATGGTTTTGTAGACTGGACCATTCCTTTCTTTGTCTGCCAATTGTTTCTAGATCTAAACCACTTTCTGAGACAATTATTTCCATACGTGTATGTGTATGTAAATATTAATAATCATTGCATGTGTGTATACTTACGAGTGCATAAATAAACACCATTCCCACACGTATTTCCCATTTTTAAAGAGCTAGTTCTTACTCCATGAAAAGATTCCTATTCCCCAAAGCAGGTTGTTAACGTTCTGTATTAAAGAGAAAGAGCAAACCTTCCACGTTTCCTTGTTTTATGTTTAGAAGAAGTGAACCTTACAGGTCTGAGCTAAGCTTTCTGGTATGTTTTAGCCGAGTCCAGATTATGGGCTGTAGGTTTTGAAACTCACATCACCCAGTTTTCTCAAAAACCGTCACCGCAGTTCCCTCTTTAAATTTCATCTGGACTGTCTCTTACAGCCCTGCTGACCCCATCATTTCCTTCTCTTATTACTAACATGCTTCTCCCCACATGCACAACAGGATATTTTTCAGAGGACAAAACAAAAATATCTGAGGGGTTTCTTTCCTTCCAGATGTAGACATTTTGTCACCCATATAGCAATAAGAAGACACAGAAAATGAACCTGAGCTTCGAAGAGACAAAATATAGGACGTCACAAAGGTGCATGTAAGGATAAACCCATGAAGCCCTCGAAGCAGGATTTGGCAACAGAACTGTCCCATTGAGCCAAAAAGCCAGCCAGGGCATAGAAGCTTGTTATTATGACTTGCTCTGTGAGTAAGACCTGCAGGGAGGGTGTGAAGGCTGCCTAGTGTGAAGCCTGTTTAGAATAGTGGGGGGAGTGTGCAGTGAGTCTAATCAGGCTGTGGCCGCTTCCAACCATCTTAAAATCTAAAAAACAAGGCAAAAATAACAGTTTTATGAAAAAAATCCCTAAATAAGATCATGGATCCCATTTTGAATTCTACTCCATTAAAGACGGGTAGTCCCAAATATGGAAACAGTTAAACTACCTGTTAGAAACTGGATGAGAAGCGATGCAGTATTTGAAAGAAAGTAGTAGCAAACGCTCATGATTAGAAATGAGCACCAAGTCAGTCATAGAGGGAGCAAAGATGAACCACTTGGACAGTTTTGGTGAAGAAAGGCTCAACTGCTAATTTGTACTCTCTGAATTACGTGAAGCATTATTGGCTCTTTTCCTCTATCGCTTTCATTTTCATTTCTAAACATGATTGAATTGTTTTTTCCTTCACTTAATGTTTGATTGAATCATGTGAAATTTATACCATTTGACAATTTTTGACCTACAAAAAATTTAATTTTATACAGTTCGGCCTAACAATTCTTTCCCTGAAGATAACGTGTCTATTTCCTTCTGATTGACTCATCTTAGAGTCCACTATTATTTTTGTATTATTTTCTTTCTTGTCCTCTGCTTTCAAATTTAGTCATTCTTCATATTTTAATGCCGGTTGAAATTTTAGAGAATGGTTGGTTAAATGAAAAGAAACCATTTAAAACCAGTGTTTAATGTGGGGTCAAAATGGGATTATTTTTCTTTCAGTTCTATTCTGAGGCCCTCTGTATATAGCTCAGTTTTCCAGATCATTCGCCCACTACAAATATTAGGGGCAGGATGTCATGTTTGATGGCCTCAAGGCTTTTACTTCACTTCAAGTCTTACAAAGGGAAACTTGATTTTAAAAATAATCCATGCAAAAGAAATAGGGTCAGAGCAAATATGTTCATAAGCTCTATTACAGACTTAAAGTGATCCCTTCGTAAACTCAGAAGTCCCAAGGGTGGGGAAGGGAGTTTCCACGGAGAGTGTTGTCCATATGCTGTGGGAAAGAGACGAATGGTTCTTTCCTTCCCTGCTCCTAGGAAGGGTCATGCATTCTGGAAAAAGCTGTAGACGGGAACAGTCTGAAAGCAGAGTGGAAAGCAAGCATTTCTAAGATTCCCGCAAAGCCTCCCTCACTGTTATGAAGGCTGGACTGAATAAAAGGGTAACGAACATCTGAATGAGAGTCTGGAGTAGCCAATGCTATAAGAATTTAATGAGAGATTTTCAGCACCTTTTCCAGATCTTAGGGGAAGGCATGAATGGTGAAATTAAAAGCCAGATGAGTTTTAACCCAACCGTTCCAGTTGCCCGATAGAGAAAATGCAACTTCATCAGTTTAGAAATAACACTGAAAGGGTGATTTTAAAAACTGAATACAACTTGGCACAAGTAACTGCATGAGCACAAATCTCAATTCTGTTTCACTTCCCTGGCATATAAAAGCTTCACTTTACATTAGTCCTAAATATGAGTTTTGTTCAAAGAATTTCCATAGCATCATTCACTGGGAAGTAAAAATATTAATCTTCATAAGACTCAAAATTATAATAATGTCTCTTTATACCAGTCTTCATAATTAGCAAAAGTAGAAACAACTTCAATATTTATTTTGAAACCAATAGGTGGTGCTATAAATTTCTATATTTTGCAATACGCTCTTTTATTTTCCCATTTCTCAGTGGCATTAGAAGTTTCCCTACTTATCACAGTAAAATTTTTCAGTGCTAAAAGAAAAAAAGAAAACGCCTGCATTGCCTCTCCCATTCACTTAGCCACAGGGATATGTCTCTTTTCCATTGGAAAATCAACTATAACTCAGTGTGTGAACTCAAATGCGAGGAATCTATATAACTTTTGGCAGAAAAGTATATTTATGGAAACAGACCCATATATAATTCTCTGTGGTCTCTTTTCTTCTCCTAGTCTTTCCACTAATGGGAATGCCATAGAGGAACATAATTTTAATATTTAATCTAATATTTCACTGTATGAACTATCTTATGGTGTTAGATTTATAGAAAAAGCAGTGACGACAGCATCATGGGGTTATGATTCTGTTGTCATGGTATCATGGACTCCCAGAATCAATGGAACACAGGAGGACCCTGAGATCAGGCAGCTAAAGATGAGACAACTGACAAAATAGAAGCTGAAAGTGCTAGAAACAGGCACTTGATATTTGTCATCATGGGAACCAACACGTTTCTGGTATAAGACAAAAAAAGTTCTGAAGGATCACAGACACTGCAAAATTAAAATCCAAATTCTACTAGAACTTTCAAGTATAAATAGTAACCTCAAACTGATGAGTTTCATTGATATATAGATCTTGAAGATAAAAATCTAAATCCTTTTCCTTCCCTTGTAAAAGGTATGGAAGTCCTTCACAAACTTCCAGGTGTGTATATGTGCATGTATATATATGTGCTTGTGTATGTGTGTGTGTAAGGCTGACACACTGGAAAAACAAGAGGTCCTGTAAGAGTCCAAAAAGAAGGACGATGACAGTTGCAACTAGCTGCCATCTCAACTCTATCATTCCTCCAACATCTGGGTGATTTTTACCTCTTCTTCCAGATGTTTTGGTAGCTAGTAGAAATAGCCTTAAACTCTTGTCAGTATTGAATGAGCAGCCTAGTTACAACTGGAAGATGAGTTTGTAGAAGACATCGTAATTTGCATAAGATTACACCCTGTGCAGCAAAGCTTCCTCCTTCCCAGCAGGAGCCCTTCCTGGGCTAGCTAGTTACTTCCTGCTTTCCCCAGGCTTGCCCTTCAGGGGTCAGGCTGCTTCCTCCTGGCTTAGCTGGTAGGAATTGGACTAAGCCAACTATTAAATAGTCATTTTTCTATTCACATTAAATATTTCATAATGTTTAGGATACAAGAAAGAGGAAAACATGACTTAAGAGTAGAAGCAAATGTCTCTTAGGAGGCATTAATAAAAACATGGTGTCTAGAAAAGGGAGCTGAGAGTGCTATGCTATACTGTGCTGGGCAGTGCATTTTAGAATGAATTTTGACCAATTAGTGTACAACTGAAGGGGAGTAACAAGAATGAAGAGACATGATAAGCCACATGAGAAAGAGTTTAAGGAACTGAAAATTTCAGGACGAATAAGAGACTATCGGTGCGGATGCAAGAGGGTAGGATAGGATAACTGCCTCCTGGTAATTGACGAGCTGTCATATAGAAAAGACATGAAAGTTATTTGATATGATTCCAGGATGCTTATCAAGGATTAATTGAAAGAAGTTGTCTTTTAGTGTCTCATTTTACTGTCAAGATATTACCATTAGATATAGATAGCGTTCTTTCACCATTATAAAGTGAAATATAACACAAAGTGAATCCAACAATAAACTGAAGTGAAATAGACTTAAGTAATCAGGGCATGCTTTGGCTCAATAGCAAAAAGAACTTTCTTAAAATGGATCTTATTCAATAAGTATTTATTGAAAACCTATTAGGTACCTGGTACTTTTCTAGGCATTGGAAGAGAAAGCAGTGGACAAAACAGAGTTCTTGCTCTCACACTCCTTTTATTCTAGGGTGAGGAGGATAGAGTCATTAACCAGGGAAATAAAAATACAATACGTGATATATCTGGAGGTGATTAAGTGCTATAAAGGAAGAGGGGATAGAGTGGCCGGGTGCTCTTTTAGATAGAGAAGTCTATTAGTACTATCTGCTCATGGAAGAGACCATGTAGGAGGCATGGGATAATAAGAGCTCATCACAGAAAATGTTCCAGTAGAGACTGGATAACCAATTTGGAGGGGTATAAAGTATTTGCACTTACATGTTTCTGTGCTTAGGTATCCCATTAGTTTATATATTTATTTTGAACCTGGGGAATGTCTCATTCATCTCTTCATGGCTAACACTTACTACCTACTACATGGCAGTGCTTCATCTAAGCGTGTAGAATGAAAGTTCTACAGGGAATTAGGCAATGGATACAACGTACAACCCCTCAAATCCTGTCCCAACTCAGATGATATATGATTTATTTCCTTTATTTCCATTTGCCCTCTTCCATCTCTTTGCCAATTCTATCTTCACCTTTCTTCTTTAAGCCCTGAACAAGTGAGTATTAGTTTGGCTTTTTAAAATTGCAGAGATGTAAGATATGATTGAAAATAGGAAGTGGGGGGAAGATAAGGTTGCACAGGAAATCACCTAATCCCTCTGGCTGCAGTACTTTCAGTGCAGGACTCCTCCCTGAGCACATCTGGTGGAAAACAGGCATAGTAATTCAGCCTTTTGGGGCGGGGGTGGGGCCCAACTTACTTAGTTAAGATTAGATTCAGCTACATGGAAAGAAAATCGAAATTAACTATGGCTTAAATACTCAAGGTTTTATTCTCTCATAAAAATCCCAGAGGTTGGACATTCAGGGCTGGTAAAGCAGTTGCATAAAACCTTCAGCAAATCATCATCGTTTGAGGTTTCCATTACACCTAGAATGAGGTTCTCTCATATATATGATCCGAGGGGTCACTGGAGGGCCAATCAACACATTATGAATCTAAACTTACAAAAGTAAACACTAATATCTGAATTACTTTCATCTGTTTTATGTGTTAGAGATTTTGTTTAATACATGAATTTTGGTGCTAAAGAAATTGGAAAACTGCTGATCTCTTTTCCGGATGAGGACCCTGAGTCTCAGAGAAATTAAGTGTTTCGCTTGAGACCTCAGAGCTAGCTATCGGCAGGGCCAAAACGAGAACGCAAATCACCTAATGACATCTGTGCCATTTCCACTGTTAGGATAGTTGGCATCTTATTCAAATCCCGTGGAACAGTGAACACAGAAACAGAAGAGCTGAGGGCTACCCCACTGTTGAATCTATGAATCTATCCACCAGACATTACGCATTTTCAGTGTTGAGAAAATATTACTGTCCACATGAGTGATGAAAAATTTTAGAAGAAAAAGGATGTTGTTTTTATTAATATCGTACTGTTTTGGGCAACAACATTACACTCTGAACAACACGAGAAAGTGCAGAAGAAACTGTTTCTTGATACATAAGAATATTACTGATGTCCCTTTAAGAAGGTGATGTTCCATTACTACACCAGTCTGTTCTAAAACAGTCTTGTTTTGCCCTTCTTTTACTTTCTTGCTTCAAAGAACTTCCAAAGGTGTTTGGAGTAAATTCTGTCCATGAGCTACAGAACCATGAAGATGTAGGACAACTGATTTGGTAAGATTGGGTGGGAACTGCTTCCTTTTTACATCAAAACTACTAGAGAAAGTCAGGGCTTTGCCTTTATGTCTAAGTAATGTAAGCCATTAACATGGAGCCTCCGTGAAAATCGGGCAAAATTGTTTCAAACAGGGGTTGGATATGTTTAAAACTGAGCAATCTGCCAGAATCAGTTCCTATTTTGTGTACGGTCGAACTGACTGAATTACCATTTTTGCCTAGAACCACAGAAGTCCAGGAGAATTCCGGGGCCAAAACCACAAACAATGGTTCTTTGTCTAAGGGGGCCCCATGGTTGGGGTTTTACCCGCAACCATGTGTGATTTCAATGTAGAGCAGAATGATTAAGAATTCAGCTCCATTCCAGAACAGGTCATACATCTGTCGATTGCTGCTCAGCCCAGCCTCTCGTGTATGAACACAATATTCTACTACATATGGAGGCATGCAAAAACCTTTTCCATTTTCTCAGTGATTTAGAAGTGAAAATTCTTGTGCCCGTGATCTGTTCCTTCTCAGTTTAGCAACATACAAAGTGCACCAGTTTCTTCTACTTATGAGAGAATGGCGTGAAAGTAGGTGAAGCTGGCAGGAAACCCAGCATCACCACTCTGGGAGCTGCTGGAGAATCAGGCAAGGGAGGTTATAGGCAGGTGACACCATTGGAGCGATGCCTTCCAGGGCTGCACATCTGGGCTGTGCTGGTGCCAGGAATGAAGCATGTGCTTCGATTAGCTGCAGCTCAAAATGAAAATGTGGAGAAGCAGAGCATGCTGTACACCATGGCCAATAATGCAGAGATGTTCAGGGCTCAGTGCTGACTCTGTGTGTGTGTGTGTGTGCGTGTGTGTGTGTGCGTGCGCGCACGCACACAGGCCCGCACACCAGCAGAGTCTACAATATCACGTGTTCCTGCTTCTGAATAACAGCATCTAGTCTCTTAAGCACAAGTTATCCATGGGCTCTGGAGGTTCAGGTATGCTTCATGGGAAAAGCCCACTTTATGTGTGTCAGCAGAATAATGAAACAGCAGTTTGTCAGAAGGTCTTTGCTTAGAATGATGATAGATCCATGGCTGGCTGATTAAATAATATGAAAAGATATTTCCTTTCTCTCTAAATCCATCAGGGCTTGGTGTTTGGAGAAGGTGAAGAAAATGTCATATTTTAATAGACTCAAGTATTCTTTGAATGTAGTAGGCATTTAATATTTGTGCAGTTAATGAAGACATACCATATATGCACATTTAAATGTACAATGATTGCACTGCTCAAAAATCATGTTTATTTTCCCACTCACTTTCACCTAGCAGGAGGACTATTTAAATCATATAATAGAGCCTACAGTTGATCAGGATAAGCAACTAACAAGGCCCTTGAGTTGGATTCATTTTGCTCATTACTAATGCTGTTTAGACAGCTCGTATTCAGATTCAAAGACCAGGTTCCTAATGACTGGGGAAAGCATAGGGTTGTTCAATGCTGCAATCAACTGGGGAGATTCTGTACCAACAGCCTGGATGGCCTGAGCACCCTAAATCTTATTTAGTTATTTTCATAATAGATATTTGGTCTGAATAAGGCAAAGAACCTTTTCATCTTGTCACTGAATATTGTCTTATGACATGATTCTGACATAATAGTTCACAGCTATAGTGATTCAGTGCAGTAATAGAAACAAAACGGTTGATTTCGCAAGACTTATCTTGGCCTATTGGCTGGGCATGTAAATAGCAGATCATAGAAGTATTCTTAGAGCCTTGACCCTACCATAATATTAAGGAGTAAAGGAAAATGAGATACAACACATGTTTTCTATTCCCTTATTTATGGTTCCCATAGAAATCAGTGTAGGTGCTTTAAAATGGTAGCAAGAGAATCATAAGTTATATAGTTGTAATTATTGAATCTGAGAGCTAGAAGGAAACCTGGAGGTTTCTAATCAACTTCCTTTATTGTAGATGAGAAACTCAGGACCTAGAAAATTTAACCTTTGTTATCTCCAGAAACAAGAGCCCAAAATACAAGCCACAATTCTAATGTCCTTTTTTCCCATTTTCTGTCCCATTGATTCATTAAGGCCAAATGTTATTAAATAAAAATAAGGTTTAGTGTGTCCTTGCTATCCAGATCACTTTTTGGTTGAACCTCCAAACTTAACTTCCTTTTGGTTTCTGCTTCCAAACCTCCTGCTGCCACCCAGTTCTCTCTGGTTACCAGAAATTTAAATTTTTGTCCATAGTTAAAAAGTTTCCAGTCTACAAACACTACGGAATTCTTGTTTTTAGCCCGGAAGTTCTCTATGAATAAGGGAAACCTAAAGAAAAGGGTACTTCTGAGGTCATTCTCAAGATTATGATTGGCTCCATGAGGATTTTGTGGCATCTAAACCAAAGCCACTTCTGAATTTTATCCCTTTATTATCCACTAGACCTGCCCATCCAGAGTCCTTTATATTAGATAATCATCAGCCCACCAGAGGGTCTTTCCCATAATGGGCTCACAGAAAGAAGCTGCTCTGAAGCCCTCTACATCCCTCTGGCACAGACCCACACTGCTGTGGAATCAGATGAAGATAAGGGCTCTGCAGCACACTGTGACAAAGGGACTCATGCCGTGTTGCAGTGTGTGCTGACCTAGCATTACCATATGGCTTCTAAATGTGCAATGAAAATCCATCAACCATCATGCATCTAATGAGTAAATCACACACACACACACACACACACACACACACACACACACACAATTTTTATTTGATGTAGACTAGTTACGTTCTTCAAGGAAAAAACTGCATCTTAGTAGAAGTATTCAATCTGTAATTTACTTCTTATTTATTGACAAAATGAGCACAAAACCAACAACATGAGATGGTAAAGCCCTGCTACCCTGAATTGAGAGTTGCTTTGTTGCATGAGAAGCATTTTCTGGAGTTGCTTTGAATAGGCCCTCAGACACCACTTCAGTGTCAATGCTGCTTCCATGTGGGGCTTTACACTGAGTAGACTAAACGTCCGTGCATTTTGCTTAATACTGAAAAAGATCTTGTTTGTGTTTAATTACAGAGTTGCATTGGTGCTCGGAGCCCAGGTATTAATTTTCTTCTTGGTCCAAACAAGATTCTACAGATTGTTGGGCCACATCTTTGACACTGGATCACCTTGGAAGGGCTGCCCAGTGAGACTATCACATCACATCATTCTGGGAGGGACCTCTAGGAATGTCATCTTGCTGATCCAAACCTCCTTTTGGATTTTTAAAAATGTCCCCAATTTATAACATGCCTTTTACACTGGAGATAGTCACTCCTGAGTAGTTAACTAAGGAAGTTTGTATTTCATCATCTCCTGCTTAGAAGAGTAAGAACAGCTCAATTTCAGGTGTGCAATAAGACCTTCCTGTGGCACGTCCGCAACTAGAACTGGGGATGGGTCACAACCCACATATGCAAATTCTATTGGCAAGTCTGGGATCTTATGAAATAAAGCAATATTGTTAAGATTCTCAGGAGAATTTGGGGGCAGGAAATGTAAATGGATAGGGATATATTAATATCTTTATAAGTCTTGTAGAATTCTAGGTTATGTTTTCTGAAATTTTGCCATATGATAAAGCCTAAGAAAGAATTCTAGAAATTATTCTAAAAGGATCATTACACAATTTTATTTGCTCTTCCCACTTATTTAAAGGGGTAATGATATTTATAAAACTTTGAGAACGAGACGTGATTTCAAGAATTGGCAAAGATTTCAGATGACTTGCAAAGGCTATTTGTAAAGATTCAAATTTGGCCCAAAGGTCATTGGTTGAGAATTTCATCATTATGCTGTAAGCATCTTTGTTTATCTACATCTATATACCTATATTTTACATATACCTATATATATGTATCTTACTCTATAAGCATCTTCAGACTTAAAAAATTTTAGTAAAGAACTACAATTTCAAACCCTTAGTATACAAAATGATGCATAATTCCACCAGAATTTCAGAATGCAAAAGGCTCAGAAGATCTTTTTGGAATTAGGATAAGCTTTGAGGAAAATTCCCAAGTTTATAATAACCAATAGGAATAAAAACTGCCCCGGCTAGAGAGAGATTCAACTCTCTGGTAGGTTAGCTAGTTGGTTAAATTCAGCTAGTAAATTAATTTTATATTCTCTAATAATTAGCTTTGTTAATCTTGTGCCATAAGAGACAAATGACATTTCTTGTTGAAAAATACTTATTCCAGTGAAATCTAACCCCAAAATAGGTGCTATATTAAAGTACGGCCTAGTTTGTTTAGAGTGGTGGGATGGGGTGGGAGCGTGAGGCAAAGCACAGGAGGCTGAATTTTTTGGAACAGCATCCTGTGTTTCTACCACCTCCTAAATGGCCACCAAAGAAAGCAAAGGCAAAGACTCAGGATTGACACACTGTCTCTCTTTCTCTCACATCTGATTTGGTCCCCAAGTTACCCACTGAAATCAGTGCAGCTGACAGCTGGTTTTGATTGAGAACTACAGCATTAAAAGCAATAGTAGCAGCCGACCATTGCCCATAGTCAACTACCTTTTCCTGTGGAATGGAGAGCTAATTACTTGTCTTGCAATTTCTTCCCCTCTTCAAAGGAAATCAGTTTGATTCCTCCAAAGTTATCAAGCATAAAAGAACTCTGCCTCCAAATCAGGATTGCCCTTTTTCATTTTCCTCATGATTTCTGAGATTTTTACTGTCATTACTCTGGTCTTCATATCCTGCTTCTCTGCTTCCACTTAGATGTGCCAATTAAAGAAAGATATGGTTTATTTAAAAAATATGGTCCTAGGGCTGACTGTAAAGAGAGCTCTTAAACAGGCCTGAACTCTTCATCAGGATTAGCTGAACACAGTAAGTAAATCCCATGTTGAATGGTGACCTTGTAAAGTCTCCAAGAAGCAGGATTGTACTGGGCTTTGCAGCAGCTTAAATGAAACAAGCTTCCTTCTTCTCTTGGGTCTCACCAATCCTAGGCCAGGCAAAGTGCCCACTTCAAGGGGCTACAAGAGCAGTCTAATAAAGTGGTTTCCCAAATGTGGTCCCGGGACCAGCAGTAACATAGGGCTTATTAGAAATGCGCATTCTCAGGCCCCATCCAGCCCTGGTGTAGGACACAGCACGCTGTGGTATAACAAGCCCTTCAGGGGATTCTGATATATGCTAGCATTTGAGAACCACTGATCTAGAGCATCAACAGTAATTCTGTTGATGCCTGTTGGCTTAAACCTGATTTAGCTTCCCTAGGGGAAATGCAGAATCCTGGATTGTTAGGAAAGTTGGATGGGCAGATAAGTCAATGGCAAAAAAAACACCAACATATCTTGACTATGTAAAGACAACTTGATATTTAGATCTCTCTCTCTGTCTCAGACATATCAGTTTACAGATACAAAACCATTCATTTACTCAATAAATGTTTGTTGCTGTATATCACAAACCATTCCAGATTGAGAATACTGTAGTAGACAAAATACACTAAGCTCCTAATCTCCTGCTGCTTACAGTCTAGTAGGGAAGAATTTTAAGCCTATGAGCAAGTGAATACATGAGGTTAGATTTAATAAGGGGATAGGGAGTGACAGGGTAGGGGTGGAGTGCTATTTTGGACAGGGAAGTAGAGATAACTCTTGAGCCTTGTCTCATAACTTCTTAGCCATCTTTCTTATTTCATCCTTTGCTGCAGCAGCCAGATTCTCATCATCTAAGAGCATGTCAACTTAGTTGTACCTTGATCTCTATTCTCTTTTCAGAGGCTTCTCTGCCCTACTGAATTTATTCCCCTTGAGCATCCTGAAATGCATGAACTCACTTGGTCAAGGGAAGTAACATTCCCTTTGGTAAGCTTTGACCAGTTGGAAAGGGGTGTGGTAGATACCTACTTGCCTCTTCCTCGTCTGGGCAGACAGTTGTGGGGAGCATTCTTCATGATCCACAGAGGGACCTAGCCAGACTGAGCTCTGGCTGCCCACAACATCGACCAGCTCACTAATGTACCCTTGGTTTAGCTTTCTCTCCTTCCTCCCTGACTCCCTTCCTTGGGATCAATGTTCCCCCAAACTACCTGCATCCAAACCTTTGTTTCAGGTTCTGCTTTTGGGGAAACCCAGACCAAGACAGTGGTCCTTTGTAATGAGGTGGTATTTCAGTAGAGACGTGAGAAATGTGAGGAAGTCAGGCAGGTATCTTGTGGAAGAGTGTTCCAGACAAGAGCAAATGCTGTGAGGCAGGTTGGCATATTCTGGGATCAACACGAAACCCATGTAGCTTGTGTGGAGTGGGCACCGGGGAGTAAGAGTGGTAAGAGGTAGAGTACCAGAGGAGGCAGGATGCTAGATCATGTGGGGCCTTACAGGCCATCAAAAGGACTTTGTTCTCAGTGACAAAGGAAGCCAGGGGGATTTTGAACAAAGGCATGGATCTGAAAGATGTTTTTAGAGGATCACTTTGTCTCCTCTTTTCAGAATAAACTATAGGGGAGCAAGGGTAGAATCAGCAAGACCATTTAGGAGGTTTTTACCAGAATTCAGGCAACTTGGACTATGGTGGTAGCAGTGAAGGTGATGAAATGACAGAGGGGGTTCTTGGGCTGGATACAGAGTGAAAGAGGAATTAATGATGTCTCCAAAGTTTGTGGTCTAAATAATTGGCATCAATGGAGTTGCCAATGAAAGTATCCAAGAGAGAATTCCTGAGCAAAATGAAGGGGATGTAATTTGAAGAAAAGGAAACCACAAATCAGTTAATTTATATTCTGGTTCATCATTAACAGTCTAATAGTTATGGCCATTGATGAATCACACATTATTCTTAGCCTATAAACTGCATGGACACTGTCCAGAAGAGTAGGAATTAAGCCTCCATCTTTTCCTAGGACATAGCAGACATGAGAACATTCTCAAATAATGTTGCATCAACTACTCTTCATGATTATATTTAAGCCTTAAACCAACTTGAATGTTAGGTGTACTTATTCTCATTTTATAGATGATGGAATTGGCAAATAGCATAGCCAAGTCACTTCTCCGAGGTCTCCCTGCCTAAAAACGACAGGTCTCAGACTCAAGCTCAGGTCTCCCTGACTCCAATTGTCTCTGCTCCTAACCAGCAGTACCTCCTCCTCTCTTTCCCGTTTCTAGCACGATGACTTGTCAAACCTTAATTCCTCCACTACTGCCGACCTATGTAAGGTTGGAAATTTATTTTTCCTCTCTTACTCTTTTTTTTTAAACAACACAGAAGTTTATTTCTCTCTCACGTATCGGTGAAATACAAGGATTCTGTAGATCAGCGGTCCCCAACCTTTTTGGCACCAGGGAGCGGTTTCATGGAAGACAGTTTTTCCACGCACTGGGGTGGGGAGGGATGATTCAGGCGGTAATGCGAGCGATGGGGAGCGGTGGGGAGCGGCAGATGGAGCTTCACTCGCTCACCCACTGCTCACCTCCTGCTGTGCAGCCTGGTTCCTAACAGGCCTGGTACAGTTCCACGGCCCAGGGGTTGGGGACCCCTGCCATAGGTGATGCACAGATTCAGAGTATTGGCCCAAGACTCTTTCCGTTTTGTTTCTCTGGTAGTTTCTTTTAAGTCTTTTTCCTTCTACCTCTTCTGCAGTAGGACTTGGACCAGACTGAATTCCAGGTAGATTCAGTATTAGGTGCAAAACTCTTCTACCTTAAATATCCCACCCTGGGTAATTATACCAAATTGTTTTTGTTTTACCTTTTTCATTCATCCCTTTATCACCTTTCTCTACACTCTTCTAAAATGTTTTTCTCTTTCCTCATTTCAGTGCATCTTTCTCTTGATGACTTGACTATTAAAGGTTAGATCTTTTCTGAGATGAATGCAAATGGTTCTACAATGGAATAACATGTACCAGTTGGCATGATGTATATATTGTATTATGGTTTTGACTCTACTTTCCCCTTCTTTTTTTTTCTTTTTTTTTTTTGCGGTATGCGGGCCTCTCACTGTTGTGGCCTCTCCCGCTGTGGAGCACAGGCTCCGGACGTGCAGGCTCAGCGGCCATGGCTCACAGGCCCAGCCGCTCTGTGGCATGTGGGATCTTCCCGGACCGGGGCATGAACCCGTGTCCCCTGCATCGGCAGGCGGACTCTCAACCACTGCGCCACCAGGGAAGCCCCCCCTTCTTTTTTAATATTTGCAGTACAGGTCAGTTTCCCTCAATTAGTGCTTCTGGGTCACCCTTGTATTTGCATTCCACTCAGAACAGTGGGGTTGAGTCCGGCAAGAGCACTAACCAAAGCCGTTCTCAGAATAGGCTGGATATTAAGAGGTACCTATTCATAGAGAACCATGAATGCAAAGAGAGAATTCAAGTTATATATAATCAAGGAGAAGAACCCAGGCCATAGCCAGATAAGCAAGACCAAGTTCAGGCCTAAAGAATGAGGTGAGGTTGTAAACAGGAGATTGTATAATGAGGTCATAAGCCAGAAGGATCAGAAACACATGGAGTGTAGTATATGAAGTAGGTTAGGACAAGCAGTTCAGAACTAAGATTGTGACCAATCAGAAGGTATTGGAAACCTGTTTTTATGTGATGCCAGCTGCTTGGTACGAGGACAGATTTAATGGATTAAAAGCCTGGAAACTAGATCTTGTTTGTAAGTAGAGGTATTGTGGGAACTATAGGCTAATAGCTTACACGTTCATTATTTAATTAGCCAGGGTCAGCGCTGACAGCTGTTTCTGTGTAAATATCTTCACCCTGTTGATTCATTCATTCTTTCACTCTCATCAACATTTTCAGACATGTTTCGAGCCTATGTTTTACATCCAGTACTCTATTTGGGAGGAGAACTGGAAATAGGAAGGTGAACCAGCATAGTCCTTGTTCTTAAGGAGTTTTTAGTTTTGCTTGGAAATAGATTTAAAACATACATGACATGATTTGATAATGCTCTGATGGAGGTAGATATGAAGTTCAATAGAGGCACAGAGCATCACGATCCTATGTCAGAAGTTGCTTTACAGAGAAGGCTGCACTTGAGCTGATTTTGGAGCATTAGTCAGAGTTTGCTGGGCACACAGAGGGAAGGGGACAAGTGGCACAGGAGCAGATGTTCCAAGCAGGGTGACCTGCAAGTGCTGCGGAATGATCAGGTCTGGTGTGCTCAGAAAACTTCGAAGAAGTTGGTGTCACTATACATTCAAGGACATGTAGTGGTGGTTTCCGGGGGAGGGGATTGGCCAAAGATGAGACTGGAAGAGCTGGAAAGGGTGAGATCCCGGAGGCACTTGCACTCCATCTATGGAGTGCAGATTTTATTAGGTAGATGATGCTAACTCACTGGGTGATTGCAGGAGGGGACCCACACGAACTCAACATTAGAGAAAGCCTTCTGAGGGCACTCGTGGCCATTTGAGCTGTCCTTTGGAGTGTATAAGCAAGCAGTTACTAGGTGGAGCTGTAGTGATCAGAGACCCTTGAAGAGGCATTATAAGCAAAAACAGAAGGCTCTCTTTCCCCAGAAATTTAGAACATTATACGACAAAAAGTTTGGAACTACTTTGGCAATAGCCTTTCTTTTCCCAGGCTTTCTTTGAGCCAGTAGTCTTTGAGAAGTACCACTGATACATTTTTTTCTTCTTCCTTCTTTTTTCTTTAAAGAAATGATTTTCAGATAATTTAAATCAATTCATTTCTTTTCTGCACAGTCCTAGCATTTTGAATGGAAAGAGCTGTCTTAAAGGAAACCCACGTATTTTTTTCAGTACTAATATTTGACTAGTGAGCAAAAGCACTTCTTTGTCTGAAGAAGACATTCTCTAAAGAAAGTTTTTTCTGGACGTGGGTCATGTAGTCTCTTGCCCCAAGTACCAAGGGTGTACTGTAATTCCTGGCTCTATTAGTTAAGTGTTTTTCTTAAGGAGAAAGTGTTAGGTGTGTTTACCCCCATTTTCCTTAGGGGAGTGTAAATATCACCCCCAATTCTTTCTAGACTGGCTTTAATTGAAGAAGAAAGTAAAGCAACATTCACTGGGGAGGAAGTTGAGTGACTACGTTTCTATAAATAATATGTGTTTAAAGGTATGATCCTTTGAATGCATTAAGGGAAAGTACTGCCTCTAACCCTGACGCCTTGGACCAAAGATCCTTTAGGCCAGAGACAGCATCTTATATCTCCTTTTGTTGCTTTGCACTGCACTGTATTCATAGCAGGATCTCAATAATGTTAGGCACTCCCGAGAGTGATGGAAAATTGTGGAGAATCGTGTGGAGAGTTGGGCACTGATTCTGTGTTCCCAGTGCTTCCCAAGCTTGCTTGATCATAACAGTCCTCTGGGGCTTTTAGAGCACAGACTCTGGAGCCCCGTCCCAGACTCCTAGATGGATTAGGCTCTCCAGGGAGAGGTGCCTGAGGATCTGTATACATAGCAAGTATTCCAAGTGACTCTTAAATTCAGGCAAGTTTGGGGAATGCAGGTTTACACTGTCTATACCCTAAATGAGGTATAAATTCCTAGGGGTAAGTGGGAGAAGATACACCAAGAGTCAAATACAGAAGTAACATTTTTAGTTGAAAATTTGATATAATCCCCCCGGGACTCAAAGTGTGGTCCAAGGACCAGCAGCATCAGCACTACCCAGGAACTAGTCAGAAATGCAAACATCCACCTCTGACCTACTGCATCAGAATCTTCATTTTAACAACTCTCCAGTGATTTTTGCATATGAAAATTGGAGGAACATTGATCTAGAGCAGGGGTCAGCAAATTATGGCCAGTGGGTCAAATCTGGCCTGTTTTTGTAAATAAGGTTTTACTGGAACAAAGTCACACCTACTTAGTTATAGACTGTCTCTGGTTGCTTTAGTTCTTCAGCAGAAGAGATGAGTAATTGCAACAGAGACCATATGACTTACAAATCCTAAAATATTCACTGTCTGATCATTTACAGAAAGTTCATTGCCTTCTGATCTGGAGCACATGGTATGCTTAGGAGTTTGCCAATAATAGTGCATAATATATAATAATAATTGCAATAGCAATTCACTTCAAACAGAACTTTTAAAAACCTTAAAAATCCCATTTTCCCTTCTGTTCATTTTAAGTGTGAGATGTAAATGTTCATTGGGATATTATTTATTTTATAATCTATGACTATGTCACATCTATCTCAAACACCTTAATTAATCTCACGCTGCCAATGAAATCTAATTCATCACATGGCACTTAAAAGCTTTCCAGTACCTTGACTGAGCCTTCAACCTCCTCTCTTATAAACCTCTCTGGCACACGATGCCTCTTGTCAAACCAAATTTCTGGCTGTTTCTAGCATCTAAACGTTACCTTTTTGCAGTTAAAAATCCAGACAATTTTTTTTTTATGCAGAAAGCTTTCCCGTTTCTCTCCCATGATATTTAATGTACACCACTAGTATTTAACTTTCTAATGTAATGCCCAATTTGTACCTACTTTACCTTGTCCAGTAAAGTAGACACATCTTAAGAGCTGAGATTGTATTTTGATCCATTTTATAATTTCAAATGGACCAAAATATACACAGGTGATGCATTGTGGATATTTATGAGTTGGATATTAATTCTTTGTATTCAAAAGTGACTGGATCTCAACCAGACTCTTGTGAGTGGGGTGTGAGTGTCAAGGAGGAAAAGTCCCAGGAGCCAGGTCAAATAGACAGGGGCAGTTCCTAGAGTCATTGTAGCAGGTGTTGCTGGTGCTTGCCCATATCCCTGCAGACAGTTGCAGGTAACCTTGAAGGAAGGTGAGACAGGAAATGATGAATACATTTCCCAGCTTCCTTACTCCTTGTTGGGAGAGTTCTGAGCAGTGTTCCACTCAGTCTCTTGGGATCCCAAAGGCGTGGAGCCCAGTGGCACAGAGGTAAAATCCACTCCTTAGAGACCATTATCTTAGTCATTTGGGGCTGCTATAGTAGATTGCCATCGACTGGTTGGGGCGGGGGTTATACATAATAAATATGTATTGCTCATAGTTCTAGAGGCTAGGAAATTTGAGATCAAAGGGCTAGCGGATTAGTGTCTGGTAAAGACCTGCTTCCTGGTTCATAGATGGCCTTCTAATCACTGCTTTCTCACATGGCAGAGGGGTGAGGGATCTCTCCAGAAGCTCTTTTATAAAGCCACTAATCTTATTCATGAGGACAGAGCCCTCATGTCCTAATCAGCTCCCCAAGGCCCCCACCTCCAAATACCATCACATCAGGGATTAGGTTTCAACATATGCATTTCGGAGAGACACAAACCTTCAGTCAATGGCAACCATTTACTGGTTGTCCTCCCTTTCCTGTCTTATTTCCTTGTTTCCTCACAATACTTCTTGGGATCAATTTTCCATAAAATCTTTGCACCTAAATCCTTGTCGCAGGACCTGCTTTTAGGAGAACCCAAACTATAGTAGACGATCTCTAATATGGCCCCCAGTGATTCCTGCTTCCTGGTACTCATGTTCTTGTGTAATTCCTTCCCTTAAAGTGTAAACGTGATTTAGTAGCTTGCTTCTAATGAGCAGAATATGGCAGAAGTGAAGATACGTCAGTTCTGAGGTTAGGTTATTGAAAGAATGTGGGTCTGTCTTGGGAGCTCTCTCTCACTCTCTTTTGCATTATTCACACTAGGGGAACCCAGGCGCTGTGCTGCAAGGCAGCTCTGTGAGGAAGTTTAGCTGAGTGAGTTTGAAAGCAAATCTTCTGAAGCTGTTTGCAAATGGACCCTTCTCCAGTTGAGCTGTAAGATGATGGCACCCTTGATTGCAGCCTCATGGGAAAACCTCATCCAGGACCAGGCAGCTAAGTTGCCAATGGATTTCTGACCAACAGTAACTATGAGATTAAAAAAAAATATCTGTGGTTTTCAGCTGTGAAGTTTTAGGATAATTTGCTATACAGCAATAGATAACTAGTACACAATCTAAGACAAGAATGCATGTCAGTGTTATTGGGTTTTAGTTGAGAGATTCTCCCTGAATCTTTCAACCACATCAAGCCCTCATGCTTCATGCGTCCAGGTGCCCTGTACATATTCCTTAGTACTTACTACTCTTGTGTTCTCTTGTTTAAAATTTGCCTTCCTAACTAGACTGCCAGTTCCATGAGGACCACTTCCATCCTTTTTACCCTCCATTTCCAGTGCCTCTAAGAATTATTGATTAAATAGGTAAAGCAATTAGTCTGGCTGGTTTTGTATGCCATTAATAGAAACTCAACTCTTTGTGTTGCAATAAGAAGTCTGGAGATGGATTCGCAGGTCCAGCTGGACTGGGAGCTCAAATGATGTTCTAGGAATTCTATATGACTCATTTTTTCTGTCATTTTGTCTTTGTCTCTTGTTCCCCTTTACTGTCACTGCCCCTCCCTCTCTCTTCTCTCTTTCCCTCCATCCTATGGATCTGCTCTCCTTTGTCAGCCTCATTTCCAAACAGACTCTTCTCAGAAAACTGGCTGCTGAAATGCTCAGACTGAAATCCTCAGAACTGAACAAACCAGCAGAAAGAAAAGCATCTCCTCAGAAGTTTAGAAAATGCCCTGGGATTGAATCTTTCTGAGCTAACCTGTGGCACAAGATCATCCATGAACCAGTCACTCTGACTAAGGGAATAGAATGCACAAACTAGCTAGGCCTAGGTCCAAGATCCACCTCTAGACTCTGTAGGATGGGATACCCCACCAAAACCATATATATTGAGCAGCTTATTCCCCAAAAGAAAATCAAGGTGGTGTTGCCAGAAGAAGAGGTAATGGATACTGAGAAGAAAATATAACCAACCAACCAACCAACCAACCAAACAACCAAACAACAAAACATTAAAAAAAACAAAAACAAACCTTAGATATCCCCAGACAGTAGGGAATCAGAAATATGGGTGGCAAAGTCCAAGATCACAATTAAAAGAAAGATAATGGTATGAGTCAAATATGGAAGACAAGGTGCTAACAAGCTCATTGGAGCAATAGCAGAGAAGAAGGGAGAGTTGAAAGAAGTGTAAGGTTATGATCATGACTAAGAATATGTACAGAGAGAATGTGTCAGGATTCCCTTCCCACCTCCCCACCCCCACCTTTCTCCTACCCCATACTTGCATTCTTGGGTAGCGCTTAATGCAGACCACTGGAGGTTTAAAGAAACTGCTCATGGATAGACAAAAAAGGATATTTGATACTGGTATTTTTGTGTGAGTACAAGTATCTTTTCCCAGAAATTAACCATCACAAAGTCACATGAATAGTCACTGCCAATATCTGTGCAAATCAGCACAGTGATAATTTATTTTCAGTTTCTCCTTAACTAAACAACTAACATAAGCCATAAGTGTCATGGTGTAATATCAATCCAGACACACCCTAACACTAGATGCAAAACAAAACTTGCAGAATAGACATCTGGAACCAGGGCCCATGAGAAGGCATTAACTTGAAGAGTTATTCAATTTGGGATTAGCAGGTGTTGAGCATCTGCATGCTATTCACACCCTTATTATCCTGGACATAATTAAGTTGCATTACTTCATCTGAGAATCATCACCCTGATGAGACAGTTGCAGAGGGAAGATGGTGGATACCACTGACAGGAAAGTATGGTGGACTATTTTGGGGTGACCTAAAAAAGGTGAATAATCAAAGGCATTTTGTACTTCCTGTATTTCTGTATAGTCTTTTCAGAATGCATTCTGTCCCTCTCTGCCTGCAGAAACACTGGTTCTCCTCATCCCTTTCTCAACAATATTTCCTTCAGTCTCTGCTTTGGTCCAACCCCTTGGCCTTCATCTAATGTAGGATTTTTCAATCTCCACACTATTGACATTTTGGGCCAGGTAATTCTTTGTCATGGAGGACTATCCTTTTCATTGTAGGATGTTTAGTAACATCTCTGTCTCCTGCCCACTAGATGCCAGTAGCATTCCCAGGTACCTGGGGGGCAAATTTTCCTCTAGCTGAGAACCATTGACCTAATGCTACATATTTTCCTGAGGTAGCATTGAGGTGATAGATTTCATAACTGTGGCTTTAACTATCATCCTTACTAATGGTTCCCATATTTATACCTTTGTTCTGTCACCCCTATAATAGGACATCTCTCTCTGACTGTTCCTCTCACACCCATAACTGAACAGATCTAAAACTAAACTCTATTCTTTCCCTTCTCCAGTTCCACCTCCCCCCTCCTTTCTCCTCTCTTCTTCCTCCTCCTCTTCCTCCTTTTTCTTCTTCCTCTCCATCATCATCATCATCATCACCACCACCATCATCTCAGTTGTAGATGATGCCCCACCTTTACTTTTTCAAATGAGAAATCTCTGGGTTATCCACTAGTTCTCTTTATAATATATATTCAGGATCAGACCAACCTTTTGTTGGAATCTAAAGCTTATACAATTTGATGGAACTTCTTTAAAAAGTTTGTAAGTTTACAAATCAGATAGTGTAAGGAGCTAGTATAAGTGAGGGAACATGAAGCCTACATTTCATTATTTCATTATTTCATTATGTAGGCTTTCATTAAAAGCCTACATTTCATTATTAATTTACCTCTATATTCATTATCTTGACACAAATAAAGACAATCTACTCATTTATATTCAATAAAAAAAAACAGTCTTCCATCATTAATTGGGAAAAATTTTATCTAATAAAGAACAGCTTTTATACAATGCCTATCATGAGTCAGGGATATTATGCATTTTTTTCTTATTTAATTTCCTTTGCCACCAATGAGGAAGGAATTAATATGCTGCTGTGGTTAACAGAATGGCCACAGAGGCCAAACCGCCTCTGTATGATTCATGGTTGCACCATCTACAATGTGACTGCACAGATAACTCAGCCAATTGGAGAGTAAGTGTCCTCATCTATGAAATATAACTTTTAGTACCTACTTCACTGAGTTGTTGTGAGGAATTAAATTATTTACTATGTGTAAAACAGAAGAATGCTTAGAATATAATAAAGATATTAAAAACATTAGCTATTTTTATTTTCACTGACAAAAAATGAGGCTCAGAAATTAAATAACTAATCCAAGGTGATACAGTTAAGAATGGGAGAAAAGTAGAAAATTGAACTTGAAAGCTCAGGCTTTTTCTACTACCACACCAATTCTGCAGTGCAGCCTTCATGGGTTCTGAAGAGGATTAAATATGTTACTACTGGTTTAATTGCTTTGCATATTGCCATACCAAAATGCAGAGATTAGACTGAGAGAGATAAAAAATAAAAACAAACTAAAAAGCAGATGTTAGGAAGTTTGTTATTAATAAAAAGAGTTTGGAATTAGGAATAAATTTAACAAGAGAAATGTAAAACTCATAATCTGAAAACTACAAAATCTTCCTTAAAAAATTTAAGAAGATGTAAACAAATGGAAAGATATCCCATGTTCATGGATTGGAAGATCTAAATTGTTAAGATGATAATACTCTCCAAACTGGTCCACAAATTCAGTGCAATCCCTATCAAAATCCTTGTTGTTTTCCCTGCAGAAGTTGACAAGCTGATTCTAAAGTTCATATGAACATGAAAAGAATCCAGAATAGCCAAAACAATCTTGAGAAAGAAGAATACAGTTGGAGCACTCACACTTCCCAATTTCAAAACTTACTTTAAGTCTACAGGAATCTTGACTGTGTGACACCAGCAGAAAGAAAAATATTATGGATTAATGAAAGAGAATTAGGAGTCCAGAAAGTATCTCTAACATTTATGGTTATTTAATTTTTGATTAGAGTGCTAATACAATTCAATAGGGAAAGAACAGTCTTTTCAACAAATGGTAACTTGAGATAACTGGATATCCACATGTAAAAGAATGAAGTTGGACTCCTACCTCAAATTATATACAAAAATCTACTCAAAATGAATCAAAGGCCTAAATGTAAGAGTTAAAACTATACAATTCTTAGAAGAAAGCATAGGCATACATTTTGGATCAGGCAATGTTTTCCTAGATATGACACCAAAAGTACAAGCAACAACAACAACAAAGAATAAATCTGACTTTATCAAAATTTAAAAACTTTTGCGCTTCAAAGGACATCATCAAGAAAGCGAAAAGAATGGGAGAAAGTATTTGCAAATCATATATCTGATAAGACACTTGTATCTAGAATATATAACAAACTCTTACTGAATTGAAAACTGGGCAAAGGATCTGAATAGACATTTCTCCAAAGAAGATATACAAACAGCCAATACACTCATGAAAAGATACTTAACATCTTTAGTAATCAGGGAAATGTAAATCAAAACCACACTGAGATTTCAATTTATAAAACTCACTAGACTGGCTATAATAAAAAAGACAGATAATAACAAGTAGTACTGAGGATACAGAAAATTTGGAACACTTATACATTGCTGTTGGAATGTAAAATGGTGTAGCAGCTTTGGAAAACAGCCTGGCAGTACCTCAAAAAATTAAATTACTAAATGACCAATCAATTCTACTACTAAGTGTATACATATGCAAATATATGTTAACACAAGTACTTGTCCATGGATGTTCATAGCAGTGTTATTCATAATGGCCAAAAAGTAGAAACTACTCAATATCAACAAACTGATGAATGGATAAATAAAGTATCATATATTGATACAATGGGATATTATTCAGCAATAAAGAGAAATGAAATACTAACATATACTACAACATGAATGAACCTTGAAAACATTATGCTCAGTAAAATGTACCATTCACCAAAGACACATACTGCATGATTCTATTTATATGATATATCTGGAACAGGCAAGTTTACATAACCAGAAAGTAGAGTAATAGTTGCCTGGTTCTGGAAGAAGGGTTGGGGGAATTTGCCGAAGTTGATCTTAATTCAGTACCATCCCCAACTCAGTCTTGACTGACTCATCAGAGAGATTGCTAGTATTCTCACCACCGCTAGAAACTTCTGGGAAATTCTGACTGCTAGAAATGAGGACTGTACCCCTACACTTTCCCCATGCTTAGGCCTTTCACCTGTGTTCTCTGGTGTAGGAGGAGTTGCTCATCTGATTGGTCAAACTGAAGGGACCATGGAACCACGTGTTACTAACAGGAAGGATCATAATATTTTAAATATTAGCTCACCTTACCACTTCTAGACTCAAATGAAGAACCACGGCTCCATAAGGTATGGAATATGGCTTCCCCCGAAGCTGTGGAAGTAGCCAGGTGACATAACCTGGGGCAAAGTTTGCCCAGTGGGAACAGTATATGGGAAGAAAGAGGCAGAACAATTCCCTTTCCATCCCCACCCTAGGTACTGTTCCTAAGCTCTATAGCTCATCCAGAGGTGTCCACGTAGCCACGTGGAGCAGGGTCATCTTGTATTTACCTCTCATGCATCTCTGCCTCACTTCTTTTTTCTCACTTTGGCTGCTTTGCTCCAAATAATTTAATTCTCAGTAAAGCACTAGCACTTAAGTCTTGCGTCAGCTTCTGTTTTCTAGAGAAACTGGGCTAAGACAAAGAATATCTGTGCTTATCCAGCTATTCATAAGGGAGCATTCCAGTGCCAGTTCTGTTCCAGTTATTTGTAGGTGAGGCTTCTTTGAGAGGTAAGAATTTCAGGATTTAAGAACCAAACCTCATCCTGAACCTCTAAACTCATCATGTATGCTTTCTCCCTCCTCTGGTGATTAGATCATCTCACAAGGATTTCTGCTCTACTGTTTCTTTCAAACTGACCATTCTGAATTCTGTGATCTTTTTGCCTGCATTTCTACTTTGGGTGATAGATTTAGTTACTTTCTGGAGTCCAAACATCACTGTACTTAACTCAGCAAAAATTTTGTGCCACATGTATGTAACCAGTTGCCATAACCATGAAAGTTAGAGAAAATATGGTTTCTGTCTTCCTGGAAATCTCAGTGCAGTGGCAAACCTGGATAAATATACTTTAATCCAAAGTGACTGAGGCACTGACTACTAGTGGAACAAGTACAGAGGAATGGGAATGTAGGAGATTGATTCATCCCAACTGGTAATAATGGGTAATGATTTATAGAATAGTTGGTCATTGGTCAACCATTGCGATATACATGTGAAAAAACAAGATAAAGGTGGGAGCGATGGGACTATAGGTATAGAATGAATAAACTTAAGTAGGAAAGGACCTGTAGAGTGGATTCAATGAAAGGGAACCCCTGGAGCCTAGGATTTATGTGTGAATGTGTTGTAAGGGCGTCAGATTTAATACAGTGAGTAATGATTAGAAATATCCACCGTCTAGCTCATAGCGAGCTATGACTACCACACTGAGGGTGTAAGAATGAATGTGGATGAATCTGAAAGACACTGGGGTGTTTAAGTAAGGAGGTGGTATAGTAAGGTCTGTGCTTTTAAACATGACTTTGCGCATGAAAAACTGGTGAAGGAAGAGTCTGCAAGCGAGATCACTTGGGAGCAATTCACATGCTGCTGACTGACTGCTGTGGTGGTGATAGTGCCAAGATATGCATTTACACAAGGACAAAAAAAGAAAATTTAAGAATTATCTTGTGAATTTGTACAGGAGAGATGGAAATTTGATTAGAAAAACTTTTAGCTGAATTAATTAAACAATGGTTTTAACATTGTGAGAAAGTTAAAATATGTTTGGCCCTAAGGACTATCTGGTTAAACGAGTTTACAATATTTGATATTTTTGCAGGTGTTCCCCCATGCAAGAGGGGTCATTCCAGTACAATGAAGGCATTTCCCGCCCACTTTAAAAAAACTGGTCTTAAAGATAAAAAAAACATTTTCAGAGCTGTTTTTTCCTCTAAGGGCTATGAATATTATACAGATAATTTTTTCTTGTTCTTATAAATGTTCTGTACAGTTCTTTCTCCAAAGAAACCACCTTTCCTAGAAATAATTCACTTTATTTTGTACTTTTGTCATGGAGTTTTTTAGATTTTTACTAATATAAGCAGGATTGTCTCAATATCACTCAAGTATCCATCACCCATATTTTAAAATTATCTACTCATGGTCAATCTGTGTGGCTAAATTGATTCTCCCACCTGCCACTTTATCCCACTCCTAGACTATTTTGAAGCAAACCCTAGATATCATCTCATTGTATCTCTGAATATTTCTACATATATCTTTAAGAGATGAACACTCTTTTTTAAAAAACATAACTGCAGCATCTGAACAGTTAAATATTAACAATGATTCTTTAAAATACCCAGAGTCAGTCAGTATTCAAATGACTTATTATTTTTACTGTAAAGTCTGTTTTAATCAAGATCCAAATAAGGTCCACTTTGCAAGTAGTTTATATATCTCTTAAATCAATTTTAAATCTAGGGATTTCCCTTCCATTTTTCTCCCTTGCAAGCAAGCAGAAAAGCTATTTGTCTTTAATAATTACTCAGGGTCTGGTTATCCTATATATTTCTTGTAAATTGGTAGTTGAATCTAGAGCAGTGACCCTCAACAGAGGGTGACTTCCTCCCCCTCCTGCCCTGCCACACACCCCATTCCAGGAGACATTTGGCAATGTCTTGAGACGTTTCGGGTTTTCCTAACACAGGGATGATACTGGCATCTGGTAAGTAGAAGCCAGAGATGCTACTAAAGATCTGCGAATTTCAGGAGAATGTTGTGGAGATGTCTCCCACACAACGAAGAGTGATCTGGCCCAAAGCGAGTGGTGAGACTGAGAAACCCTGCTCTAGAGGCTTGATCAGATTCAGGCTCACATTTTTTAGCAAGACTACTACAGTGGTGTTGAGTGCTTCCTTTCGGTTGCTAGTGATGCAACGAGCTATTGATAAAGTCTACAAGCACAAATTCATGAGGGGTTACGGTACAGTAATATTCTAGTTATGTCATTTCTTCCTCATTTATTAGCTGGAAGGATTCTATGACGAGGAATTTCCCCTCATCTACTGTTTGGTTACCCAGAGAGACGATTTAGTTTAAAATATTAACGTCTGCTGAATATCTAGCAAGTAATTCAACGAGCATGCCTGCATACGCTTTTTTCTCAAAGTACTTAGACTCAGATCCAAAGTCAGTGAAATGGTGGAAACAACGTCAAGATTAATTGGTTTAGAATATACAAACCTTTCCCTTTTAGTTAACTAGACAATCCAATAGAGGATTTCTACTGAGATTTTTTTTCCCTCAATAACTTTAGCTGTATTTAAAGTTAACGAGCTTTTTCAATTAAAACCACAGATATTTAGCCTTTGGATAGCATGTGGATGAATCAGGGTGTATCTAATTATGCTGGATAAATTCTTAAGAGGTTAAGAAGATTCTTTATTCAGAACAAGCACATCTTAAGTGGGAATCATGTAGTCGTTCAACCGGTATGCAAACCACCTGTGTAAAAGGAACCTTCAGATGTGGCTGAGAGTTTGAAAAATGCACGAAATGGAAAGCATAGAAATTATTCTTTTAGATGGTAATCAATTCTAGAAGGCAAAAGAAGCAAAATTTACAGCATGAGTGTCCACAAAGCAATCGTGGTACAGTCGTCAGGAGGACCCTTGTTCACTAATTATCACTGGCCTAACTTCAGGCACAGCTAGACTCAGATGACAAAGAAAATCAGGAATTTGTGCCAGAATGAGTTTACAGTGGTCTGGCTAGGGTCAAGTGCCCATCCTTGAGCCTGTTGCTATTTATTATTTATGCATGCATGACTAGTCATTAGGACTTACTCCTCTATGTTTTTCTCTTTTGAATTTTATTTATTTTTTTATACATCAGGTTCTTATCAGTTATCCATTTTATACATATTAGTGTATATATGTCAGTCTCAATCTCCCAATTCATCACACCACCCCACCACCACCACCACTTCCCCCACTTGGTGTCCATATGTTTGTTCTCTACATCTGTATCTCTATTTCTGCCCTGCAAAACAGTTCATCTGTACCATTTTTCTAGGTTCCACATATATACGTTAATATACGATACTTGTTTTTCTCTTTCTGACTTATTTCACTCTGTATGACAGTCTCTAGATCCATCTACGTCTCTACAAATGACCCAATCTTGTTCCTTTGTATGGCTGAGTAATATTCCATTGTATATATGTACCACATCTTCTTTATCCTTTTGTCTGTCCATCAGCATTTTGTCTGTCCATCTGTCTTCTTTATCCTTTTGTCTGTCCATGACCCGGCTATTGTAAATAGTGCTGCAATGAACATTGGGGTGCATGTGTCTTTTTGAATTATGGTTTTCTCTGGATATATGCCCAGTGGTGGGATTGTTGGATCATATGGTAATTCTACTTTTAGTTTTTTAAGGAACCTCCATACTGTTCTCCATAGTGGCTGTATCAATTTACACTCCCACCAACAGTGCAAGAGGGTTCCCTTTTCTCCACACCCTCTCAAGCATTTGTTGTTTGTAGATTTTCTGATGATGCCCATTCTAAACAGAGTAGTTTTGTAGTTTTGATTTGCATTTCTCTAATAATTAGTGATGTTGAGCAGCTTTTCATGTGCTTCTTGGCCATCTGTATGTCTTCTTTGGAGAAATGTCTCTTTAGGTCTTCTGCCCATTTTTTGATTGGGTTGTCTGTATTTTTAATATTGAGCTGCATGAGCTGTTTATATATTTTGGAGATTAATCCTTTGTATGTTGATTCGTTTGCAAATATTTTCTCCAATTCTTAGGGCTGTCTTTTCACCTAATTTTAATTTTAATTTTTGGCTGCATTGGGTCTTCACTGCTGTGCATGGGCTCTCTCTAGCTGAGGTGAGTGGGGGCCACTCTTTGCTGTGGTGCGCAGGCTCCTCATTGTGGTGGCCTCTCCTATTGCAGAGCATGGGCTCTAGGTGCATGGGCTTCAGCAGTTGTGGCACATGGGCTCAGTAGTTGTGGCTCACGGGCTCTAGAACGCAGGCTCAGCAGTTGTGGCACACAGGCTTAGTTGCTCCACGGCATGTGGGATCCTCCCGGACCAGGGCTCAAACCCATGTCCCCTGAATTAGCAGGTGGATTCTTAACCACTGCTCCACCAGGGAAGCCCCAAAGCTTTTTATTTTTACTTAATTCTATAATATCCTCCTATATCCAACAGAGGAAGTGTTTTAGTACATATCCTAGAGTGTGTGGGAATTAAATTACATGTGCAAAATGCAGGAAGAGCATATAAATTAAAATGGTATAATTAAATGCCTAGGCTAATATCTTATTCAATTTACTGAGTAGGCACTCAGTAGATGGTAGCTATTATGTAATAGTACAAACACACAAATGAAAATAGACTTAATTTTTCAATATCTCCAAAATATTCAATAATCTCTCCTAGTATTAAATGTGACGTTATCCAATCTTCATTATTTGTAACTTTTCCTACTTCTTGGGTTGAAATTCCTGATACTTCAATATCTTTTGTTTTCTTAGGGTAATGATGAGCAACTGGTTACTAATTTTAGTGGTAAAACCCTTCAAGGCTCTGGTGACCATTAACTCCTCTTAGAGTGCTGGAATAAGCATTCTTCATAAATATGATTTTTGAGTCTTGTTTTCTGAAACTTCTCTATCTTCATGTGACTATTTGACAGAGTGTTTTCAACGCTCTTCACTAGACTACCATCTCTCTGTCCATTTATTTATTTATTTATTTATTTATTTATTTATTTATTTATGTAAGGTCCTTGCTGGTTATCTATTTTAAATATAGCAGTGTGTACATGTCAATCCCAAACTCTCAATCTCCATCCTTTTAAGTGGAGATCACCAGTGATTTCAGTCACTGATGACATCCTTGTAGAAAAGTGCAAGAATGAGATGGACGCTATAGTAGATACTGTTATATACCACTGGAATCCCCCCAACAAGAATGAAGCCCCTCATTTCACCAGCTTCTGGGAGGGATGGGCAATGTCTCACAACTGAGAAGTTCCCTAAGCTTTGCTCTCTGCTGAAGGGGGCTGTTAAAAGTTATGCTTCCTCTCTTCAGGAAGAGAGGAAGCCCACATCCAATGACTGCTCATGTGGGGCTATAGTTGCCTCAGTTTGGGACCTCTCTGAAGGACCATCCCCACTTCAGCATTCCCTGTTGGAATTGCATCATGGTTCAACTTGTTCCTATGCCCAGCCCTGCTTCCCCGACTTCCTGACAGCTGTTACTACCAAGAGCATTCCTCAATTAACTTCTTGCTTATAAATCTCCATCTTAGAGTCTATTTCCTAGGGCTCCCAAGCTTCAGCAGTGCCAGGAGTAGTCCTTAAAAGCAGACGCCGAATGTGATTTTGAAGTTGTATCTATGTCTGTCTGGCTAGCAATGAGGACTTGACCACTGGACATACATGCAATATTGATAGCTCCATGGATATGGTAGCAGTAGAATCCTTAAAACTTTCACCCGTGCTGAACTGGGAGGGGAGGAAATACATTGGCTGGTGCAACATCACTGGCATTCAATCTTAAGTATGTGAGGACAGCAGAGGGTAGTTCTTATAACAACTAAGAAATTAGATAGCTCTCATGTGGAACAATCAATGCACTGGAAGAAGTATGATAAATGCTTATGAGTACTTTACCACCAATTTAAGGCTAATTGTGAAAACCAGAGCACTTTGGTAGCATGTAAAGAGGCTCTCATCTCCTGTAGCTGGAGGACAGAAAAAGCTGAGGATCAGGCCCAGTTAGTTCACTCTCCTTTTCCTGTAAGTTTCCCCAGTAAAAGAGACCAACTAGAATCCTGGAAGAGCTGGTCCCAGACGGAGCAAATTTATTTTATGAAACTAAGGGACCTAAGGGCTGCGAGATGTGAACTATAGGACATACTGTGTTTCAAGGCCCCTTCCGGGATTAAGACTCCCATTTTCCAGCCACTGTGAGCATTCCTGCTGAAGGTTCACAGCTGAGGCCCTTCTGAGGTGTGCTCTAAGCTAAAAGGCACTGCTTCACACACATTTACACCTCTTCCCAGGGGGCAGTTTCATTCAATAACTGCTCCATACAGGGGTAGGAAGACAAGTTTTGTGGCTGCAAACCAATGACAAACTAACAAGAAGAAGAAAACAAAGCAAAAAACTCCCTCTGAGTCAAGTATTGAGGGTATTATCCGTAGGGCCACTATTATTTTTAATGGGTCACGTTGTGATGTCGTTCTGTTTTGGATGCCATAATTTAATACATACATAAATACGTAATGACGATGTACAAGCATACTACAGACCAGAGGTTTTCAGAATTATTTTAAAGTAATAAAACTCTTTTTCTCAGAATTTTTTCTGGGGTGTGTGGAGGAGGCAGAATTCCTACATCCACTAAGGCTGACAATGGAGTTGCTCCAGTTGGAGAATTTCTTTTTTCCCTCCATGGAGTCGCTCATAATTTGCGTAGCAGAGACCCCCTTCTCATTTCCTTCCTCTTCTTCTCCTTCTTCTTCCCTTTTGCTGCCTTGAAGTGGCTTCTGGATCAAGTTGGAAGATTTAAACATTGGGTGAGTTGTAAAATCGGTGATTTCTTGGTTTTTCTAGACTTTAATTCTGTGCTATACATCTGTCTCCAGAGATTTGGAGAAAGGGAGCTCTATCAGGTGGGTTAAGTTAGCTACAACCAACACCTGAAGACTGTAAGTTCCTAAAATCTTGTTTCCGTGAGGGTAGAGACAGATGAAAAGTATAAGAGAGCTGAAACCAAAAGTCTTCCTGGTCTGAGCAAAGATGGAGAGCAGAAGGGGTACATTGGTTCTACATTAGGGAGGAACTCGTCCTGTTTCAGTCTTGTTCCACAGGAAGGGACTGCCTGTGTATGTGAACAAAGAGCTGAATGTGCAATGGACTTGTATACCTGGGGCTCAGGCTCCTAACGATGACTTCTCCTAGGTGAGCATTACATAGGGATTAGACTTCCACTGAAGAACGTGCTATGATTAGAAGAGGGCTCCAATGGGGATTTCATGGTCAGAACCAGAGCAGGGGAATGAAGCTATATCCTGAGAACAGTATTTACCTCCCTGCCACCTGGATGTCTGAGTTTCCTCGGTATTCAGCAATTCCCAATCATCTCTGCTTTAGAAGCAGCACTGGTTCCCACAGCCTCCATTTTCTCCTGGAGACAGTTTGGCTCCATGGTTTCCAGGAGGCTTTTCTCCAAGTCAGCCACGATTGCACTATAGCCCCTTTCTCCATCAACACTGGATTATGAAGGAATTCACACCAGAAACCTTCCTGAGTCCACTACTCTGGGGCATCTTCATGTCCTGTGGGCATGGGTGGGTGAGATAATGAACAGCCTTTGGAGACCAAGGGCTCTGTTCATTTTGATGGGGAGTTCCCACTGTCACATGTGATGGAAGAGTAAACATCACCTTGGTGCCTCTGACATCTACTGGAGCAGGATGCTTCCCCTCAGCTACTTACATTTGGACATGGCCAGAAAAGACTGTGTTATATTCAGAAGGCAGCCACCTTCAGCTTCGGGAGCACAAGGAGGGATGACTGAAGTAGAACAGACTTCTCCCGTATCTTAGTCACTGGAATACGTTTGGGAATCTCTGGTTATCCTATGAGGAGAGAGCTGAGGACTTGGTGGCCGAGCCTGGACTTTATGACATTACTGGCCAGAGGCACCTGACAAAGGTATGTGAATTGCATCCCAAACCATAAAATGAGACACCTTGGCTAAACCTGCAATCTAGTTCTTCACTGACTTGTGCACCATCAGCATTTCCCATATTGCTACGCGGTTTTGTAAATTGAATAACCTTCATAATTATCATTTGATTGCAGCATAATGACTCCCTTAAGAGGACGTGCCATAATTTGTTACGCATTCATCAACTGCTGGACATTTAGGTTTTTTCCAGTGTTTCGTGATTACAAATAATATTGCAAAAACAGGCCTATTGCTTCTTTTCTTATGTTAAAACATTTCCTTCGTGTACATTCCCAGGAATGAGATTACTGAGTCAAAGTATGAACATTTCAGTTAAGTAAGTCCAAAGGAAAGAATACATTCTATATGGTTGAAAAGTATACTATGAATCTGAAAAATATGAATTGACTGGGTCTGAACCTTTACCCCATTTGATTTAATTTAAAATGTAAACTTTTTTTTTCCTATAACTTTGTCCTGTGAATTAGCATCAAACACATAGGCTCTACCAATAAGCTGACCAAACAGACTCTAATTGCAATCCTGTGAAACAGTACAACAGAAATGATCTTGCCCTTGGGTTCAGTACAACATCCACTTGCATTATCATTTTCCCAGTAAATAGCTCTCACCATCCCTAACTACAGCTGTGTGAAAACAACGGCGTCCACTTGGCAGTGAATCACATACCAAAGTGTTACTCAATTGTCCAGAAATAAAACTGAAATCACTTCTCCTGGCTAACTGAGTGTAAGGTACTTTTTATGTACCAAAGGGTAAAAAATCATGCCTCTTAAGCAAGCTTTGGCTTCAAACGTCAGTTTTCTGATGGGGGAGGATAGTTCGATGGCCTCGAAGTATAAGGTGGACTCACAAAGTTCTCCTTCTTCCCGTGGTTTTTGGCATTCAGAAAGTATTCCTGGAACTTCACCTTAAGGCATATTCCACATTTACCTTACTATTTCCCTGAGGGAAAGATATTTCACGATAGTTACACTACAGTGATATTTGTTTCCCTTCAACAAAAATGTATTGAGTGTGTATGCAGCAGGGTACGTGGAGAGAATGTGTGCTTGAGAATCAGGCCGAGCTGCTGTGCATCCGTGAGAAATTTATGAAATTTTTCTAACCTCCAATGCCCTAATTTATCAAATGAAAATAACAACACTGCTTTCACAAAGTAATTGTGAGGTACAAATAATATAAAAAAGTGAAAAGTGCTTGGTATACAATAAGCACTCAATAAATGATAGTTCTTTTTCTTGGAGTCTAAATGGAATACAAAACTGAAAGACACGGCTCCTGCTCTCAGAGCCTACAGAATGGCAGAAATGAACAGACAAGTACAAACAACTGTGATACAAAACAGTCTGCAGCAAATATGATGACAAAGAAACAAAGTTTGAAGGAAAAGATCAAGGAGAGAGATGGCTTCAGAGGTCCCAGGTTTCACCAAGCAATCTAACTTCTTTGAGACTAAGATTCTTCATCTGGAAATGAAGTAAATTAATCTTAAGAGGCTTTGAAAACAAATGACATCATGCATATGAAATCTCTTTGTCATTGAAAAACCTTTGGATTTCTTATTTTAATAATGATCATTCCAAATTTAGCTGTATCTGGAAACACTTTACGGAGGTTGATGGGATACAAAATAGTTCTTGTAGAATGGGTTGCATGTTGATCACATAGTGGAAGACTTGGCTGAGGGAGTAGCTTAGGGTTCACGGGGAAGAAAATGCACCACAGGGTGAGTGAGCAGTTTAAATGGAAATAATAGCATGGAGTTGGGACCATATGGGAAAAACTTTGGATGAATGGCTTGCTAAGCACATATATGCATTTTATTTTACATTATGGGAAGCTCTTAAAGTTTTTTGAACTGGTAGCAAAACCACTCTCATCTCAGAACTGAGTTTTAGAAAAGAATTCTCACAGTGGTATAGAGACAGCACACACCCCATCCCTTGTTGAAAAGGAATTTATATCACACCTCCCAGAATCAGCAATTTAATTAGAAAGTTTAGCTTAAAACATCCTGTGGTAGCTGAATAATGGCCCCCAGAGATGTCTGCATTCTAATTCCCAGAACTTCCAAATATGTTACCTCATATGGGAAAAAAAAAAAAGGGAGGATTTTGGTGGTGTGATTAAGGATCTTGAGATGGGAATAGTGTGCTTGATTATCCAGGTGGCCCCAATGTAATCACAAGGGTCCATATAAGAAAAAGGCAGGAGTGTCAAAATCAGAGGCAAAGAAGGTGTGAGCAGAAGGCAGAGTGATGTGCTTTGAAGATGAAGGAAGGGGTCGTGAGTCAAGGAATACAGCCTCTAGAAGCTGGGAAAGGCAAGGGCATGGAGCCTCCAGAAGAAATGCAACCCTGCCAATACCTTGACTTTAGGACTTCTGACCTCCAGAACTGTCAGATAATACCTTTGTGTCATTGTAAGCCACTCAGTGTGTGGTAATTTGTTACATCAATAATAGGAAATGAATACATATCCACATCCTCTATCTCTGTTGTTTTTGGATTGTTATTTTCAATCTCTGTCCCTAACCCACTACCCACACCCATTATAAACAAATTAAAATACCAAGACTTTTCTCCAGGGATTTCTTTGGGAACACAAGCACAGAGCATCAAACCAAACGTTTTAGTATCTGTAAAAAAGATTCAGATTTGACTTAGGAAAAAGTCCAAGATCTGTTTGCAAGTGGTATTTTTGCCTATTTGGTTTTTCTCATCAACTTGACAATATGTGGAGTCATGAATCACTGGATTGTCCATTGCAAAGGAATCTCAGCCTAGGACCAGAGGGGCTCCACAGACACAGTTAAATTCCAAATGCTGCTCTCCAAAAGAGTCCCTTCATATATACAACTATTCAGAAGATTTATTTTATTTTTTTGCTATTCAGTGTTCAATTTGGCCTTTGTACAGCCTGGAATTTGGAAGAAAAAAAAAATCACTGTCTTTTAAGCACAGTTAAGGTAACAAGAAACTGGAAAGGGGAAAAACATACCACAAACTAAGGGGCTTTCAGCACTTCCCAGGATTCCATCATGGCCATTCTTTGTATTCCTATCCCCTATGACTTCAGCCAAAAACCATTAAAATGAGTTCCTTATACTGTGCATGGTTTGCAGGTGAGGGTTGTCTGAGCATTAACTTGCTGCTTGACTCACTCCAGGATTTTCAGGTGTTGCACGAGGGAGTAAAGTACAGAGTGCACCTTAGTTCTTGGTTGTCAGCCATTGGACGGTGGCCATTGTATTATGAAACCATCCAAGTACGCTGGGTCTCAACCACAAAATTTAATTTTCTCTACTTCAGGGACTAATCAACTACTATAGACTTAAAGACCTAAAGAGACATTTTACCTGCAAAAAATAATTCCCCCTTCAGACTAAAGTGAAGCTAAGTTGAGTTTTGTCTATCCTTAGGATTACAAACATTGACAGAAAGTCAGCTTGATGAGAAACAGATAAGAGATGGAATTTCTATGAATACAATCTGTGATATTGATGAAAGAAAGATGAAAGCGCCAAGGTTCTCGGTAACACCTCACTAAATAATGTTTGAGGACTCCACGATGGGCAGTCCCCACCCTACTTGTTAACAATATAATTTTACAACCTCTAGCTACCAGGAAATGCCACCCTAGCCTTCCTTCTGTCCCCATGAGGATTCCCCTCTTCTCCGACCCCTTTCCTTTTCCTTGGCGACCCTTCATCCTCCACTCTCATCATACTCCGCTTCTTTACTGTGAACCGTAGGACAGAACTGGTGGAATTGAAGCAGAAATAGAGAAGAAATTCACATGCACTGAATGCCCGTGATATTAGTTCTGGGCTTTCTTTGGAGCTCTTTTATGATAGGGAACGATAACCCCGAAGATGTTGGGGCCACTGTTTTTCAGATGCCTATTAACTGGTAGCCAAGGCTTTCTAACAGATTCTCAAAGCATTCCATTTTACAATCAGGATTTTGTTCATGATAAAAAGGAACTTGTAAATATCCTTAAAACTTTCAACCTTTATTTTAAAACTATGTAAAATAAATAAGGCCCCCAAAGAAACAAATAAAACTCATCTTTTTGACCACCGAAAGAGTGCTACCAAAGCAAGGGGTGCCACATGGCATCCATTGTTCCTAGGCTGATGCAATCAACATGGAATAATAAAATGGAACAGGCTGACTCTTGAGGTGGAAAAACTTTTGATTATGTGGATTACACGATCAGAAGCAGCAAATCCACATGGCTCTGAGCCAAGTGACAATTGCAGGAAGGGCACTGCATCTCTTTCAAATACTTAAGGATGAGCTCACTGAGACATCAAAGAAATACGTTTATAACTATAGCAAAGGATTGATTTGATTGCTTTAGGACATAAATTGTTTGGCATAGCACCAGAATTTGGGGGTAAATTCCAAGCACTTTTTACAGGTGACCCAAGACTTATAGCTGCTTAACGTGTAACTATCGTTCAGGAAACAATTAAGATGTAAGTGCAGGGATAGAGTCAGCAGTATACCCCAGGGATCTCCTGGGAGGTATAGAGTTTGGGGGGCTGGCTAGAAGACCAATCATAATTTTTGATAATTTCTATTGAAACATATAATCAAAGTTCTATACAACCAATTTTAACTAGTTTTCCAAAGCAATTTGTGATTTGCAATGCCAAACAGGTCCAGAGAAAACAAACCAGTGTCTTACTTAACGCAAGTATTTTATAGAATTTTTCCCCCCAATGGAGCAGAAAGTTGATTCTGGCTGAAGACTGAAATGCCTGTTAACCAGATTGCATTCTCAAGGTTTTTTCAATCTGATTAAGAGTCTCTCCATCTACCTGAAAGGGCAGTAAATTTAACAGTGAGAATCAAAATGGCTAATTGGAAGAAGACATAGTACTTTACTCCTTTTGTCCCTTAATGCGACAAATATTATAAGGTGTCTACCATTCCACCTTTCTTTCTTATTAAAGGAAAAAAAAAAACAGTTTTGTTTCATAGCAAGGTGCTCTGTCCCAGGAGGCTCCTCCTGTTGTCATACGTAAATCATAGGTAACTCCTTCCCCTCTGCCAGTTATTGCTATGGATGTGGATATAGGAGCCAGTTTTGGCTGATGGGGTGATATCAGAAGTATGAAGAAGAAAGGCTTTTTTTTTTCAGCCATCACTCCTATTCCCCTCTTCTGTTCGGAATGTGGTTTCAAAAAACTCTGATGATTCGTACATCGGCAACCATCAAGAGAGATCTCATCACCTAATGGTGGAAGTGCAGAGCAGAAGCTTGGGAAGACCAGAGCCCTTAGGGATATCATTAAATCCCAACACAACTCAGGAATCACCTTCTCTGGGCTTCTTGTTCTGGAAGCAATAAGTGTCTTCTATTTTAAGCAACTTTTGGTTGAGTATTTTGTTACATGTAGTAAAAAGCATTCAAAATGATAAACTTAATAGACTCTTTCTGCCAGAGGGTGATACACTTCATCATGCAACTCAGGGACTCAAAGAACAGAAAACAGATTTGAAAACTTTGGGCCAAAGAACCACAGGGATCACCCAAAAGTGTTTTCCTGTAGGAAATCGTGGGAAGAATTTGGACCACAGTGATCTTCCCCTTGTAAAAATTAACCCACAGGTAAAGGAACAGTTGAGTTCAAGAACTTTTTAAGGTTAAAAAATCATATTTCACTGCTCTTTTGAAAGTTAAAAGGAATTGAGAAGTCAGAATTCCTACAAACGTGCAAGGATACACTGAATAACACTCCATTTCATTTTCTAAAATGGTCCCACTTGCTATTTTGGGGAATCTTTCTGGTAAGTTTCACACTTGTGTTCCAGGAAGTCAAGACATCTTAATTTTACTTATTAAAATGAGAAGTGGTCTCAATTACCTTGTAAAGAGAGAACATTAGGAGGATCACTATGAGTCTCCCAGCTGTAAAATTAACTTCTGATACCTTTAACCAAATAAGAAGTATTTTTCAGACAATTCCTGAGAAAAGGAGATGGTGGGAAGTCGGTGGACAGGGTAGAGAGGAGGGCAGTCAAATGAAATAATGGTCTCTTTAAATTCACCGGTTCTGGTGATAAAGGTTGTACTACACACATGTTAAATTTATCAAGAGGAGGCAAGACAGCTCCCATGACTAAGAAAGAAAGCCATTCTGAAGGGTTCTTTCCAAGTGATTGCTGTTGAGGCTTTACAGGAAACATTAGCTTTAAAGGAAAATTGGAAATTGAAGGAAGTTCCTACCAAAGAAAACAATTATAAGTATTCTTAATTGCCTGGAAATGATTTGTCATGCAAAACTGGACCATGCACGATACATTTATATAAACGGTTTAGAGGCACCAATGTTGTAATGCGGCCTATTTTCTTTGCACATAGTGTTCTGATAACACATTCAAGGCAAGGGACCTGACTTCCACTTTCCTCTCTCCTCTCCTTCCTTCTCCACAACTTCTGCTTGCTTCTTGAGGCTGGGGAGGGACAGCGGGAGGAAGAGCAGGCATAAAATAACTGCAAGAGTCAGGGACTGCTACTCAATGTATTTTATTATTTCAGGAATTCATTCAAAACTGGGCTGCAATTACATTTAAAACAGGAGAATAATGGGCTATTGACATGTATATGGTTTTAGAAATATAAGGCCTCATTTTCTCAGCTGGAATTTCCCCTACAATGTGCATTTGCATTACATTAGGGATGCTCTTGTGGAACAAGAGGATCACAGGCATTCAGACATTCTGACATTATCTGGGTCAGAGGCAAGGTTTAAAAGCAATAGCTCTACAAGTATCAAAGCTCTCTTACAGGCCAGCATTGCAGTGCATTAGAGGAGGCAAGCCTGGTGTGTCTCCCTGCATTGGCCATGTTTTATGACATACCTGCCTAACCCAGACATTAATCTACTGAAGATGAATTGGCCTGGTCATGGTCCTCTGCTAACCTTCAACGGCGTGTACATTACCTAAATTGAAATCTGCACTTTTTCATGCCACGTGTGGTTTGATGTGATGGTCCAAGGAATGTAGGGTGCATTAGAATCTCCCCTCCTCTTTACCTTTCAGCAGGGCAGCTGCAGGCTTGACAATGGAGGCATTCTTCTCTACTGCTTTGCCCAAGAGCAGCTATCCTGGCCGGCTCAAAATTGCATGGCACTGGTCAGGTATGTAAGCAACTCAGCGCCTTTCCTGTTCCCAGAAATGCCAAAGACATAATGAAAAAGGAATGCAGAAGTTTTCACCTGTAGTAATTGTCTAATAAAGCCCTGCACAATGAATTCTTTGTCGTCTTCCAAGAAGAGGTCAGTTGTAAGAGTCAGTGATTACATGAGCCCTTTATGTGAATAGAAAGACCTGTATAATTGGTGTGATACTACAAATAAAATCTCCCCAAAGTTGCACAAGATGTCTATGATTTTCTAATCCCTCACGTTCTAGTTTCCCAGACATGACATTCTTTATTTACCCTGCACTTAGGTTTATTTCCTGAATGGGCAAGGGAACGAGATTTATACTGCCACTCTATAATTAGTGGAATAAGGTGGGGAAACCTAGGAATCAGTGAATCCTTATGAAGTTGCCTTTCCTGAATTTTCTATGTTCTTCTGCAGGTTAAAATTGAAAGGTTAGATGGACACCATATAGGGGTCAAGAGCATAGGCTTTATGGATGGACAACCTGCATTCCAATCATACTCCTACAACAATTGCAGAGCTGTGACCTTTGAGCCTAATTTCCTTATAGGTAAATTGGTGATAGAATGAGGCTAAATGGGATTCTGTAGTAATTTATTCATTCAACAAGTACTTATGAAACACTTCCAAGTACCAAGCACAATGTGTCTGCAGCTACTGGGGACAGGGTGCTACGTCTTGCTTTCATGGAGCCCATCATGGTTAATCCAGGAAAACACTTAGCATACGGTGCTTGGCACATAGTAAGCACGCCATAAATTTGCTACTGTCATCATAATTACTGTAATAAAAGTATGCCCAGTCACATTTCCACACTTCCTACTGAAGATATTCCATGCCGTCGTTTAAAAGAGCAACAGAAGGCTTATTTTAAATAATGGTATGAAACACTCCAGAAAAGCATATTTGGAACTTTGACTACTCACTTTCTCAGTACAGATGCTTTTGTAAACCACCAAGTCTCTGTTTTGTCCATCAAAGATGTCGGCCTGAGCTGGGTGTTCCACTTGAAGGTTCCTGAGAGCCAGCTATGGGCCAAGCACTTTTGCGTTGGGGCAGTCCGGAAAGACAGCTTTTTGACTCTTTCCTGTTATTAAAATCATTTTTGTTGTCCATAACACTCAAGGAACAACTTCAAAGAAGTTACCTTGCTCCTGGGTACAAATGCTCCCAATGTTTCAATCCATGAAGAACCTATTCAATATTAGTGATCAAAAGTGCCAATGCTGACATTCAAGCAACTGGAATTTTAATACCATTAAGCCTTCTACAATAGAACTGAGTTCATTTGTTGACCAAAGTCATTTAAAGTGAGAATGACATTGCCTGGCAGGTTCCCTTGGAACTGGGTTGCAAATGATTGTGACATGAATAAGGAGTCTCTGGCAAATGGGTGCCAAAGAACTGAAGGGAGATGGGTTTATGTAGCTGGACAGGAGAGCTGTACACCTGCTGGAGTTCTACCTGGCATAAGCCAATTACACTTGTTTCCGCTTTCTTAGGCAATAAATTTGCGTGGTGAGTAATGGTGCACACCTACCAATTTAGAAAATTAGAGTTTCCGTTCCAGGGCATTGGCTCCAAAGGGTATGTGGAGAGCTGGAGGCTCTTTGAATGATCCAAAGTCTCCATAAAGTAATTCCTTAGACTTTGTCTCACTGGCATTGGGAATGATTTGCAGAGAAGACAGAACATTTAAATATAAATACTCTAGTCTGCAAGACTTTGATGACTGTATGAAGGTCTCTACAGAGAACATGGTGAAACACTGTAAACTCCTACCAAAAAATAACCTGAAGAGGTCACTGTACCGTTTTGTTGCATGTGATTTATCTCCTAGACTTGGAGAAAAATGGCCGTTAAGCAAGGTCTCAGATTTGATACAATGAATGACTACATCATGAAATGTTTTTAGAAGTACTGATAACAGCAAGTACTGGTAAAAGCAAGCCCAAGTTTAGACTGAATTTCAAGTCTAAATGCAGTTCTCTGTTGATTTTTTCCCCCTGAAATTAGGAAGGCCTTTGTCTGTTTTCCTTTGACCCTGCTTTGTTTTCTTCTGAGAGTTTCTTAGGGATAAAATATTTTAAGGACCATCCAATTATATGAAGCTCCTTTGCAGAAGTGAAACCATGAAATGGATACAGGAAAACCTGTGCTTTGGCTTCTAATGGAGATTCGAATAGGACCCTCTCTCCACATCACCAAAATTTTTAGTTTCCAGTTCCTTAACTGGTATCTGGAAGTACAGACAAAGAAGAACAAAAGTTTCTGCCAACCTCACTTACCTAGACAGTTTTTTGCTCATACTTTTCCCCAGAATTGAGACACAGAAGACACACAGAAAGAGAGACATAATTTTCTAGTTAAGTCAGGGTATAGTAGCAGCACCATATTTCTCTTATTGCTCAGACTCTAGTATATCAGTCAGGATGGACCGAATTATGCTTGAAAACAAAAATCCAAATATCCCATTGGCTTAAAATATTAAGTTCATTTCTAGTTTACACTACAGTCAACTTGGCTTAGTAGGGGTGCTACTCAACTAAGTCACTGGAAGATGCATTGACATATAACACATGCTTCCAATCTCTCCATGACAGAGGAGAGAGAGAACACGAAATGTGCACACTGGCTTTTAGGTACTTCTCAATGGGGACACGTATCATGTTTACTTCTATTTCATTTGCCAAGTAAATTATATATCCAAGCCTAATTTCCAGGAGACACGGAAGTGCAATTCTCCAGTGTCCCCAGAATCACCATACTCAGGAAAATCTTAATCTACAGTAGGTCCTTTAAGAGTCTTGTCCATCACATTAGTCCCTCAATTAGGCCACCGTGTCTCTCAGCTGGGGGCAAGTTTGACCCCACTCCCCAGAAAACACTTGGTAACATCTGGAGACAGTTTTGATTGTCACGTTGGGGGGAGTATGATACTGGCATCTAGTGCTTAGTGGCCAGGAACGCTTCCAAACATCTTATGTACAGGAAGGCCCCCACAGCATAGAGTTACCTGGCCCAAAATGTCAATAGTGCTGAGGCTGAGAAACCCTGCATTAGATCAGTGTTTTTTTCAAACCTAGAGGACTTAAGACACTCCATGGCCAAACAGAAATCAAGACATATAACAAAGCTACAGTAATTGAAACTGTGTGATACTGATGAAGGAACAGACAAGCAGATCAAGGGAGAAGAAAAGAGACTGAATGTGGCAAATGACAGAAGTGACAATCCCAAACAGTGGAGAACAATGTTAGGGTAATTGTCTATCTGTGTGGAAAACAATAAAGGGTTATCTTTTCTTCATGTCATATGCAAAGATAAATTCCAGATGGGTTGAACATGAAAAAGTAAAAGCAAGACTGTCAATTTACTAGAAGAACATATAAGCATGTTTTTATGACCAAAGGGATAAAAAAGGTCTTCTTACACAAACAAAAAAAACCCTTAAAATATGCATAATTGTGATTATATCAAAATTATATGACAAGCAAAGAACTGGGAAAAACACTTTCAAATATATATATATAGCACACATCTATAATATATAAAGAAAAATCATCTAAAATATATAAAGAAATTTATCAAATATAAAAGCAAAAGGGGGAAAACACAAAATAAGTCTAGAGTATCTTGTAGTTTCTCAAAGATGTGCTCAGGAAGCAAATGATGATGGCTTGTCAAAGAGACAGAGGAACCAACCTAAAAGAGCTCCCAGTGGCAAAGCTGGAACAATTTGAGTAATAAAATAAATAACATAGTACTGGATTGTAACCCAAAGTATAAAATAAATCTACAGGAGTCCATACTGATACAGATAAATGATTGACTAAATAAATAAGTAGGAGAGAGGAGACAAACCTTCCTTCAGAACACTTTTTGTAGATGGTACCCACTCCCCTCCAAGGGGATGGAGCTTAACCACTCCCTCCCCAACCCTTGAACGTGGGCTGGACTTAGTGAGTCACTTCAAAAGAGTATAATATGGAAAGGGGGAAATGATGTAACTCTACAGTAGAAAAACCTAGCAAATACTATCTTGGTCATACACATATAGTATGTAAAATCAATGAAAAAGCCTGCAAGGAGCCATGTTAAAGTAAAAAATGGTCATTAACTTGGTTAGCACACAAGGTGGAAAATGTGACATATTGATATCTGGAGAGAAGACAGGAGTGGTACTTTGAAAACAATATACTTTCCCATTGACAGAGGAATGGATGAAGAAGATGTGGTACATATATACAATGGAATATTAGTCATAAAAAAGAATGAAGTAATGCCATTCGCGGCAACATGGATGGACCTAGAGATTATCATACTAAGTGAAGTAAGTCAGACAGAGAAAGACAAATATCATATGATATCACTTATATGTGGAATCTAATTTTAAAAATGATACAAAGGAACTTATTTACAAAACAGAAACAGACTTAACAGATATTGAAAACAAACTTATGGTTACCGAAGGGGAAACATGGGAGAGAGGGATAAATCAAGAGCTTGGGTTAACATACACACACTACTATATACAAATTACTATATATAAGATAACCAATAAGGACCTACTGTACAGCACAGGGAACTCTATTCAATATTCTGTGATAACCTATAACAGGAAAGAATCTAAAAAAGAACGAGTATGAGTATATGTATATGTATAACTGAATCACTTTGCTGTACACCTGAAACGAACACAACATTGTAAATCAACTGTATTCCAATAAAATAAAAAAAAATTTAAAAAGAAAACAACATACTTTCTTTCCTTATATAACTAAAAAGCAATTTAACATTAATAACCATTTTGCGTGTTTGTTAAAGATAATCAGTTCTTTGACCCTTACTCTCAGAAATTCAGTAGGTCTGGATTGGGGCCCAGAAATAGGAATTTTTAACAAATGCTCCAGATGATTCTGTTGTGGAGGGCACAACAGACACTGCATTTGAGAAACCAGAAGGGAATAAGTAAGTTTTCAAGTTGTATTCCATATATTAGTTACAACTCTGAGCTGGACAGGATTAATCTCATGTATTCCCACAACCAACATTAGGATTTGAAGGGGACCAAGTTCTGATTCAAATGAGACATAAAACAAAAGGTTAAGGCAAATAGGAGATAACAATATCATCTTTATTACATATTGGACGATATGGCTTATATCTGTGGAAGGTGACCTTTGTAATATTAAATTACAGACTTAAACAGACTCACCTACCCATCATACTGGGCAGCCCTCTGCTTTTACCTCATGGCAAAGAACATGTGCTGTCTTCAGCCAGCTTCATCTACATGAGTAAGAGAAAAGAGCTACCCAGTAGATTCTTCTTGAAACTATCAAAGAGAATTCAACCCTCTTCCCACGAGGAGCAGTGAGTTAGGGGCTGTAGAGAGGCCAAGAGTGTAATCCTAGTGGAGCTCTTTCTACATGGAAACAAACTGGACTAGGGAACGACTGAACTCCTAACAATACAGGATGATGTGAAAAAAAACAATGGTGTTATTCAAAGAAGCTGCTTCCTTAGAGGCAGTTATATCATTCAAAGGCATTAGTACTTCAAACTGACACTTCAATTTTTAATTCCATTTTCTCTATAGGTTATTAACATTGAATTCACACATTTTATATGTGAGAGATTAATGAAACAACGGTCCTGAAATTTTCACTTGTTCTTGTATCTATGACCTTGTATGGTCCCCACCCAAACTTGCTTTGGGCTTAACCACAAATATTTTGGTCAATGCAATTTGAAAATGGGACTTAAAGTCCCTTTTCATACTGGGTTTTGGAACCCCTGCCAGTGCCACCATATGGCGAGGGCTGGGCTAGCCTATGGGATGATCAGAATCAGAGAGCCAAGATACCCCACTGTTCCAGCTGACACACTGCACCATAACCACCAGACCTGTAAGCAAGTTTATCTGACACCAGTCAGCCCTAGACAACCTGCCAAATGACCAAATGACCGCAGACACATAAGTGAACCCAGATGAGGTCAGGAGTCTGGCCTGAACCAGAAGAAGGCCCACCGGGCAGCACTGCCAATAATAAAATGGCTAAGCCACTGAATTTTTGGAGTGGCTCTGTAGCAAAAGCCGTATGATACTCTATATACCATGAAGTATATAACCAAATAATACGCTACAAGTGTTTCATGAACTTTATGAGATAAAAGTAGATAAAATTCAAAGCTCAATCATTTTAAATCTGTAGGGTTTGTTTTTTGTAATGTCCTCTTGACACTCATACACAAACTATCCGAACATTCTTTGGTTGAATTCAATGTTGACATGAGACCTCAATGTGACTAGGTCAGTGGCTTGCAGTCAACTCGTATAGGCACTTCTGTTCTCAGGACCATGCTCTTGGACAATACTGAGAAATCTGCTGAGTTCCAGTATGCCCTGAGTGATGGTTTTAAGAATTCATTATCAAATGTCATAATAGCAAACATGCTTTTATCAGGTACTGGTTTGAACTGTGTATTGGTGGGAACTGTTCGAATATTCACATACAACAAATTGTTCTCATCAGTTTGCATTTGAAACAGGTAAATGTGATTTGTTTCCTCTATGGATTTGGTACAACTTTGCCTGTAAACAACAGAATGTTATTTAACATCTCAGAATTCCCCATGAAAGGTGGTCATCAAAATGGAACAGTCATCTGAAACAGACCTGTAAAAAGTGAGTTCAGATACTGTCTGCCAGGAATAACCACCCACTGTCTTCCAATTCATAGGTAGCTGAAGACCCAAACCTGTCCCCTATTGCATCCTACTGGAAGCTCAGTGACCTCCCGAACATGGTGCTGGGGCACCAAGAATTCAACACCACCACCAGTCCTGTCATCCTTTGGTTCTTCTCGCCAATTTATTCAAGCTACTTCGGAGATCTCTGGCTGAACACCATAAAGCTTGGCTAATACATACCCTTGGTTGCAATCAAAGTTATTTTTGAAAAATTTGCTATGTGGAAAAATATCCAGAAGGAAGAAGTTGGTGCATTTGAAATCCTTCATTCGTTTTAAGTTGTAATGTACCTCATAAAAAAATCTTCAAAGCTAAAGGGGAATAAATACCTTTGCCAAAATCAGTCTTATGAAGTGATGCATTTTGGTACATGCTGAAGAATCACCAACAAGAACTATAACAACAAACACCTTAAACATCTGCACCTATTTAAAGCCAATCTTTTTGGCACTGGCGTGAATGTAGTTCTCGCTACAGATATTCATATTGCTTAAAAATTAAGGGCAGTGGCATCCATTTTGTTTACTTGTAGCAGCATGATTGTCATTAAAGGAATACATTAGATTCTTTTAAATTTACATTCCAGTGAGCAAAGCAAACTCAAACCAGAAGATGCTTATTATGCACAAATGTAAGCATACATGCTCACATCAGGAAATGAAACTTGAATATGTTGGAACCACTGCAAAATGCTAATTATGACTATTATACCACTTTATGTGAAATCCTGGCTTAAGGGGTGATAGAGCTTTAAAGTGTTTCTTTGTGGAAGAAGCGGTTCCGAATATTGCTGATTTGTCCTCTCTGCCTACCTTCTGAGAGGGGTGAATCATTTAGTTTGTAAGTAGAAAAATTAGATATTCTTAATCAATTCTATTTACTGTTGGTTTAAATTGCTGCGAGATCTTTCAAATTAGAATGCAGTGGTTACCTCTGTCATAGAGGTGGGGGTGGGTGGCAGGGCAGATCACTGCAAAAGTACACAAGAGAGCTTTCTGCAGTGAAGGAAAGTATTCTGTATTTTAATTGGGGCAGCTCCACGGGTGTGTGCATTTGCCAAACCCACCAAACTGTACACTTAAAATCTGTACACTGTATGTTCAAAAGAGAAAGCAATAAAGATGAAGGGCCAAATCAAGTAGGGCATTACAGGCTATGGTAAAGGATTTCGATTTCACTGTGTGTGAGACGCAAATTCATTACAGGTTTTCCAGCGAGGACGAGACGTGATCTCACTTACGTTTTAAGAGGTGGACTCCGTCTGTGATGTGGCTGATGTACTGGAACAGGGCAAAACTTGAAGCCAGGAGACCATCCGGGAGCTACGGCAGGAGTCCAGGAGTGACCCACGGTTGGCTTAGTGGAGGTAGTCGCAGTGGGGTGGTGAGAAGTGGTGGTGTTTCTGCTCCGGACCTTGTGCTGCGTTGCTCAGCTCTCCCTGCCCACCACGGAAAGCATTTATACTCCAGCTGCTGGGAAGGTCTGACTGCCAGCAGCCAGCTGTTAACCATCTTTGGGAATGGTATCTTCTAAAAAGAGCCACCTGCTCCTTTCCCCGGGCAGTCCAAACACAATGATAGGTTGATGCATGGGTATAAGGACCTGGCTCTCTGGACCCAATGCAGGACAACTTTGAAGGGCCGTTCCAGCCTGAGAGTTCCCTGCAGGGTTGGGAACTTCTCTCTTTGCTCATCCTGCTTCTGTTTCTTTCCCCACATAAGTGTTGATCCTAAAAGCACTTTCTAATAAATGTTCATCTCTGTCTCAATCTGCCTTGTGGAGAGCCCAATCTCTGATGCTTTGCGATGGAAGTTGATTTCTTTTTTCATTTGTCTAAATTTGAAAGGTGCATTTCAGGAATGTCATCAGCTCATCCAGTGATATACGGTGGGTCGTGATGGTCTGGAAATATCAGGCAAAGATGAGTCTCCTCCAGCCACTGCTCTTCAACTGGCCGTGGGACGCAGTCCTTCAACTTCTCTGGTTCTTAGCTCCATTTTCTATAAAATAAGAAGGAATTTAATCAAAGGAGATATTCTGGAAAAATGTTTTTATAACTCTATGATGAAATTTATTAGAAATATTTAAAGTAACTGAAAACCAGCTTAGCATTTTGCTAACGGTACAAGGACCTTATGTTACCTCGATCCACTCCCTGGTTATTAGCTGTTTCTCCATGTTTTTCTCTAAAAGTTACACGGGAGACATGGAAGAAGATGATACTAAACCTAGCCAATTCTGCAAATTGTTTGCAAATCTCGTAAGACTTAATTGGAGAATATTGCTGTGATTAATGACTAAGCTAACTCAATTTCATGTATTTTTTAAAAACTTTTTTTTATTCTTTTTGTTTTGAGTATTCCGCCCCTGCCCAAGTGATTCTTAGTGTTCCCAAGTCACTGCCTGGCTTGATTTAGCTCTCCTACGTCTTGATCTTCTCCCATGCTATTTGTTTAAGACAAGCCTGTTTTAGCCTCAAGACCTTTACACACGTTCCCTCTGCCTGAAACGCTCTTAACTCTTAGCACAGCTAACTCCCATTCATCTTTTGGGTCTCAGCTGAAAAGTTACATCTGAAAAGGAATTTTTTTCCTCATCACCAGTAATGCCTGGTAATTTCTACCTACTTGGAACATCTCCAAAGGCTTATCCCATACTGGGGGAGACTTCTAGGAACTACATGTAACTCTACATGTGAATGAGAGTGACATTGAACCCAACTCTATTTTAAAAAATAAGTAAATTATTTGGAAAATTATTTTTAGTTACTATCAGCAACCAATTATTTGTAATACACTTCAAGACAAATTAACTTATACCAGTGAGTCATTACATACAAAACACAATTTTGGATCTTTGCTTAGAACTCCTTACAGTATTAGTAAGGAAAAAGTGAATCATACAAATCCTGACTTTATTAGTTTAACTATCCTTTGAAGACTTCTTCACCTTGGGCGGGGCGGGGGGAAGGAAGCAATGATTACAAGTTCACTCATCCTTGATGTGCCAGCAAAGAAAGAAATATTTACATGACTCTCCACAGCCATTTTCGGTGGTAGATTTTAGCTATCCGGGTGAAAATTCCTTGGCACTCCTCTCCTTGAGAAGTAGGGTCTGTCCTCTGCACTTGAATTTGGGCATTCTGACTGCTGTGACCAATAGAACAGGACAGAAGTGACTGTGCCAGTTTCCAGTCTTAGGCCTTGAGAAGCAGGCAGTTTCACCGTTCTGTACAGATACCTTGAGCCTGCCATACTGCAGCGGTTATGTTGAGATATTCCAGTCCTGGCTGAGCCCAGGCTTCCAGTCCTTTCCTCCAAGGAGGCAGACATGTAATGAAGCCATCCTGGACTCACTAGACCAGCCCATCCCAACCTGAATACCACCAGTAAGCACCACTGATACAATGTGGGACGAAGGAATCATCCAGCAGAGCCCAACCCAAATTCCTGACCTGCACAACTGTGGGATATGATGAAGTGGTTGTGGCTTTCAATCGCTAAGGCTGAGGTAGTTTGTTACATAGAAATTGATAACCTAAGCATGCTTCTTCTCTGTTTTGTTTCCCCTTTTCTCATGGTTTTAATTTATCTTGTTCCCATACCACTAAACAAACCAAATGCCTTTTCTTTGTTCCCAGAGTCCTCTTATTATACAAACAGTCAAAGAGAAGTTTAATTGACAATGAGACCATCCATCATTTATCGGTGAGGTATAACGTTTTAACAAACCACATGCTTCCATAGGATGATGGATAGGATTTATAGTAAGCAGTACCCTGTTTTAGAAGAGCATTCACTTTGAATGTAACTGCCTGCACCTTGCTTTTTTTTTTTTTTTGCTAATACTGAACTAAATTTAACCTTCTTAAAGATGCATGGTGCTCATTATATACAATGATAGTGATTTTGGGTGCCAAATATCTGCAATAGTT